>NC_057402.1:7932502-8087554 GCF_019320065.1 Cervus canadensis
AAGGGGAATGACCAGAAGGATTTCATGTTGTTTTGGGAAAACCTGTGACTTTCAGAAAATTATGGCAGCGAAGATAAGAACTCTGACTCTGAAGATGACCAGGACCACTTGACAATACTTTAGTCAGGCTTCCTGAAATGCTTTTCTTAACTATGTCTTGACTGTGGATTTCTGTGTCCAGTTTTGCCTGGCTTTACTATGAAACCTGCTTAATCAAGTTAGTGAGAATTTTTACCCTTGAACTTTGATCACAGTCAATATTTGACCCATTTTATTAAACCTGCTATCTCCCAGGTAAAATATGATCACACTGTCCTGCCTTTATCAAGAATCCTCTAGAGACTTGCAAGAATCCTCCTGAACTTGAAGGCTCCTCATAGTCCTTTTTCATCCAGTCAACCTCACCACCGTTTTGGGCATAAATCTCCATTTTACCATCTGTATTTGGAGCTGAACTGAGCTTCCAAGGATGCCTCAAATACCAAAAGTGAGATTCACATTTTTTAAAAATAAATAGTACTTATATTTGAAGTGTGATTATCAAGCTCACATCTCCAGGAGTATAATTCATACCTGAACGATCTTATCTATCATAGACATTTTATACTTAAGTCACCTCAGAGCATTTGATGCTTAATGACATGAGTCTGTACTTTAGACTACACATGAGCAACTTTAAGCAAGGAAACTGTCAAACGTTGGGACAAAACGTGAAAACTATGGCCCTAAATTGTACAGAAAAGAGACTCACTTACATGACGGGGGTGGGAAAACACAGAAGAGTCTTGACTGAGCTCAGTGGGATTGCATGTGTGCCTGGTGTCAAGCACTGAGGCCTTGTAAATGGCCCTGGATGACTGTGAAGGAAACAGCACTTTTCGTTGGTGATGCAGGTAAATTTTACGAAGTATGTGAATGTACAAATATGTAATTCATGATTAATGAGGTCAATGCATGTGCAGTATTGGGCTTTCTGTCATCAGAATCTATTACACTGAAAACTGATGGACTCAGTCTCTTTGTGCCCTTTGACAGAAAGCTGGAGAGGTGGCTCTTCCTTATATATCTAAAAAAGGAATAAATTACTCAATATTACAATCACCTGGGTGTTCTGAGGACAATAACCAGTGTCAAGAACGTCAGACTAACTTGATAATTATGTGTTGCTAGAGTGTCTTCAATAATTTAAAAAAAAACAAACAAGCAACAGCAGTTCCTGACTATAACTAATATTTTCTGAAAGCAATATAGACCACAGCAATCAAAGGCTAGAATAGAGGGTCTCTAGTAGAGCTGAAGGGCAGGCAAAGAATCCAGGGATTCTAACCACAAACTCCTCCAGCCCCTCTGCACCTGTTCCTGGGCTCAGTACTGTACTTGGTGGGTTCTGACGGCGCTTGCTCCTTGGAGGAAAACTTATGACCAACCTAGATAGCATATTAAAAAGCAGAGACATTACTTTGCCAACAAACATCCACCTAGTCAAAGCTATGGTTTTTCCATTAGTCATTTATGTATGTGAGAGTTGGACTATAAGAAAGGTGAGTGCCAAAGAATTGATACTTTTGAACTGTGGTGTTGGAGAAGACTCTTGAGAGTCCCTTGGACAGCAAGGAGACCCAACCAGTCCATCCTAAAGGAGATCAGTCCTGAATATTCATTGGAAAGACTGATGCTGAAGCTGAAACTCCAATACTTTGGCCACCTGATGCGAAGAACGGACTCATTGGAAAAGACCCTAATGCTGGGAAAGATTGGAGGAAGGAGGAGAAGGGGACTATAGAAGAGGAGATGGTTGGATGGCTTCACCAACTCAGTGGACATGAGTTTGAGTAGCTCTGGGAGTTGGTGATGGACAGGGAAGCCTGGCGTGCTGCAGTCCATGGGGTCGCAAAGAGTTGGATATGACTGAGAGATTGAACTGAACTGAACTGAGCACCCCCACGTGGTCATGGAGCCCCCTGCAGAGAGGTTTGTGTCTGGGCTCACACTGACTTCCCCTCACTGTGTCTCTTGCACAGTAATTCATGGCCGTGTCCTCCGAGGTCAGAGAGCTCAGCTTTAGGAAGAACTTGTTCTTGGACGTGTCCCTGGAGATAGAGGTGCGTCTCTAGAGGGATGGGCTGTAGTAAGTGCTGCCACCTGAACTGAAGGCTCCCATCCACTCTCATCCCTTCTGTGGGGGCTGCTGAATCCAACTCCAGTAGTAACCATGGGTGACGGAGTAACCAGAGATGGCACAGGCGAGGGAGGGGGTCAGTGAGGGCTTCACTAGGCCTGGGCCCGACTCCTGCAACTGCACCTGGGACAGGACCCCTGGGGGCAAGGAGAGTCAGTCCTAGTCAGTCACCTGCTGCCATAGCCATCCCCACAGACCTGTGTCTGCACCTGAGACCCTCACCTTGGGCAGTTGTCACCAGGCAGAGGAGAAGACCCCACAGCCTCACCTTCTTTTACACCACAGCTCTGCCTTCCCTGAGACCTCAGCCCTATGTGAGGAGCGAGCTGTGAGCTCCCACAGCCCAGGGCTGGGTTTGACCCCTGAGCTTGAACATGAATTTGCATGTAGGGGAGAACCCTGTCCTTATAAGTTTGGAGAAGCCAAGGTCAGTCCCCCTGTGATCCTTCTGGGTCCTTGTGCACAGTTCTTGAACCCACATGGCATAAGTCTGCGATGGGAGAGCAGTTCATATGTGAAGTTGATCATGATCAAACAATGGGCCCAACTTTCGAAGTATAAGAATCATTGCTGAACTAGAAGTGTAGATCCCATTGTTTCAATTCCATGGATCATTTGTAGCTTTTACAATGAATCAATATTATATTTGAAGACGTTCTTACACCCAGGAATCATTCCACGCACTCTAAATTGTGCCATATTTTATAAACATTATTTCTTTTAAAATTATGTTTTGACATCAACACTGATATGAAAATAATAAATAAAAGATCATCCTCCGCACAGCCTGGCTCAGGTCCATTGGGTCCTGCAGGTTGCAGAGCAGGTGCTGCCTTCCATCTCAGTCCAGCTCAGCCAACAGGTAAGGCCAGGTGAGTTCCCGCTTCTGTGAGACTGGGTCAGGCCATGCACCGCACACAAGGCTTTAGACACACTTGTCCCTGTTACTTCTAGCTTCTCCCGGAGCAGTACAGCCCCCTCCCACAGAAGGGCCATTCAGGAGGGATTCTCAGGTTTCTTGATCCACAGAAGCTCTGGGGCCTGGAGACATCTTCTCCCAAGAATGAAAGTGAATGTAAAAGTTGCTCAGTGTGTCTGACTCTTTGCGACCTCATGGACTATACAGTCCATGGAAATCTCCAGGCTAGAACACTGGAGTGGGTAGCCTTTCCCTTCTCCAGGGTATCTTCCCAATCCAGGGATCGAACCCAGGTCTCCATTGCAGGCGGATTCTTTACCAGCTGAGCCCCCAGGGAAGCCCTAGAACACTGGAGTGGGTAGCCCATCCCAGGAGCTTATCTCTGGGCCTTCAGACATTCTGAGATGTGTGTCCAAGGTGACCTGACTCTATTCAGAGCAAAGTCTACTTAGAACCTGAGATGCTGGTGTCCACCTGACAGGCCTGGGAGAAAGGAAATCTGGGATCTGATTTCCAGAGAAAGGGATGTGAGCTGAGTGACGGGCCTAAGAGCTCAAACGGGAGGAGAAAATCAACCTGAGAGAAACAGCTGCACCTCTTATCGCTGAGCTGAGAGGGAGACCAGGATGTGAGTTCAACAACAGGGTAAGTGGTTCGGCACACATGTCTCAAAAAGTGGGCAACCATAAAGGGGGATGCTACAATTTTATGAATTACATGTGAACAGTGTGTATCAGATACGACTCTCTCTATGAATTGTATTGTTTTAGAATCCTCATAGAAATGGACCACACAACCCTGTTCCCCTAGCAGCCGAGTTGTCTAACAGTTGTTACTTGGTCACTTGTCATCCTTGGAGTCACATATGTCACATTTAACTCTTTCGAAGACTGAATGATATTCCAGGGTAGGTACAAGACACATTCTGTTTGTTGAATTTAATACTTTTTATCATGTCTCTCCCATTTTCACAAGAATTTTGTTGCTGTAGCTAGGTGTATGTGTCTGAAAGTTTACTGCCATGAGCTGTAAATGGATCTGGTATTTGTGGTCTCAGGAGGAGAGGATTTTGATCAGGGGCCAGAGACAAAGCTTGATCACTCAGAGCTTTTGTGTAGCAAAATTTTATTAAGATGTAGAGGGATAGAGAAAGATTCTGACATAGACATCAGAAGGGGACAGAAAGAGTGCCCCCTTGGGGCAAGGCAGTACATACCTGTTAGCAAGCTGCTAATCATAGATAAAGGAAAGTCCTCAAGGCTGAGAGAGTTGCACCAGGCTCCTCTCTCACAACAAGGGGAGTCACCTCAGGCCATAAAGCCATTGACTTGAGTCTTGAAGAAAGGCAGATCTCCAAGCAAATACATAGTTTCATTAACATAGCTTAAGAAAAACATTTCCATGAGAAAAACCGTATTTGTTTGCTGAGCAATTAGCAGCTCAAGTTTTGAGAAAACGTGAAATTTAGGTGGAACCAAGTGTCATCATGGCAACACAGATTTAAAAGGGAGCTCCTTTAATCTTGTGTAGAGAAGGGGAAAAAAGGTCTGCCCCTTGCAGTTTATTTCCTCCTGTTGCTTGGGAACCCTGGTCTCCCTGCTGAGGCCTCCTCACCCTTTCGCATCCTTGTTATTTTCCTGATTGTGAGAAGATGCACGGCACAGAGAAGGCAGTCAGTAAGTGCACTCTGAAGGCACTGATGAATCAGTGGAGGAATACCGAGGGCGTGGTCACACAGCCAGGAGGCAAGCTGACTCGGGACAGACACAGCCACGATTTCCGGAAGAAGAGTCAGTCGTCGCCTGTCACGGTCTGCAGCCTGTCCAGGAAGCTGCAGGATGAGGAGAATGACAGGGGCTGAGACAGAGTCTGTGTGAGAAGGAGACTGGGCTGACAGAGGCCATCACTCTGCACAGGGTCGGCTCCAATCCCAGCTCACAGCCTCCTCAGCCTGCTGCTCCCGAGTCCAGGGGCTGTGGACACAAGAGCAGCCCCACGCTGCGGTGTGAGGACAGAAAAGAGCAGACAGGAAGAAGGTTCAGGGGACACTGAGGAGGGAGGCACTGTGGCCCTTCACAGGGGCTTCTGCCCTCCCTCAGCAGGGCCGGGCCTGTGCCCCGTGACTTCCCAGCATCTCTCTGTCCAGCCCTCTCAGGGACTCCTAGTAGAGGGAGGTCAGGGTCTTTGTCTAACTCTGGGCCACTTTGTGTTCCTTGCATAGCAGGATGCCCAGCTGTATCCTCAGTCTCAGAGACCAGATGTCAACACACCTGAGTCTGGAGGGTCCCTGGGGTGACCATCTGCTGACCTGGGGGCTGGGCTACGTGTGGTTCCCAGCAAGGTGATCTAGCCCGCAAGCCCCATCACCTTCCCAGGAAGCTGGAAGTGAGGAAGAAGCACAGCAAGCAGAGTCGTGTTCTGGAAGTACTCCCTCCCTCAGCTGCATGTCTAGT
The DNA here is from genome assembly GCF_019320065.1 of Cervus canadensis. NCBI lineage: Eukaryota > Metazoa > Chordata > Mammalia > Artiodactyla > Cervidae > Cervus > Cervus canadensis. The sequence continues at coordinate 7,938,054 of NC_057402.1, forward strand.
TGCCTTAGACCTCTCGCAGTCAGCCCCTAGCACGTTCCTCAGCACCAGAGGCACCAGTGAGGGAGCTGCTCCCCTGGCCCAGGCGCAGAGCTGCGGGAGGAGATGGAGACACCCTGTTTTCCAGGCAAATGAAACATGGCGCCCAGGCTGCGTCTGAGGGGCAGCTCCCCAAATCCACAAGGAGGGTCCCAAGCTGGAGACCAGGGGAGCTGGTGGTTTAGTTCCAGGCCAAGGCAGACAGGCTGAGACCCAAGAAGAACTGGTGTTTCAGTCTGAGAGGCAGGACATGCAGATGAAAATACCCCAGCCCAGGGGCCTTCAGCAGGAAGAATCCTCTGTTAGATCAGGGTGTCAATGTTCTGTTCCATTCAGGCCTTTGACTGACTAAGCCTGGCTGACTCTTATGAGGGAGGGCCATCTGCTTTGCTCATTCTACCAACTGAAATGTTAATCTCACCCAGAAGCCCTCACACAAGTACCCAGACTCAGGTTCAAGCAAACACGCCGGCACTGCATGGTCCGGCCCCGCCGACATGCATGAACTCTGCCACGAGTCGTGCGTTACACACTCTCCTGCCACTAGCAGGTTCCGGCTGCCTCTCCACACATAGTGCTAAACAAGCTTCTCAGCATCTGTGCCCAGGAGGAGTATCTACTGAAACAAATATCAAGGAAATCTGCCTTTGAACTACATTGACGAGAGCTTATCCTGTGTGTTAAAGGAAATTTACCAGGGGAATTTCAGAGTCAGTCTCTGGGTTCACACTTCACAACTAAAGCAGCAACTCAGATTTCCCCACCTTCGAGGGCTTCTCAAAACTAGGATCTCTAACTCAGGATCCTCAGAAATCCTCTGGAAACTAGAACTCCTTAGAAGGAGACAACTGACTCAAGACCTTCAGACCAGAGGAGGATCTCAGAGAAAGGACAGCTTCCACCCAAGGTGTCAGAATAAGACCCTTTTATAATTCCTGTGCTGTCCTTATTTGCTAATTATAATCATTCTTTACTTTTTCTATAGCTCCTTGGTTACTGTCCACCCTAAATGACCCTGAGCTCCATCTTGTTCTTTACAATCAGAACCATCAGGTGTAAAAATGAATGCAACTCCAGCTTTGATGTTTGACTGCTGACAGCTCTCCAGCCTCCAGCCTTCTTCCTCCACTTCAGTCTCATAGCTTGATGCACTGATAAGAAAGTCTGGAAGCTCTGTTATTGAACTCTCTTGGGAGACTCAATCCACACAGTCCCCTGCCCACACACAGGGACACTTCTCAGTACTTACACCGCAACCACAATAAAAACCTGAGCTGTCTCTTTCCTGACTCTCTGAGGCCATTTCATACCTACTTGATCAGAACCTACTGTGCGTGGGAGGCCGTCCTGCCTTGGCAGAGATGCTACACATTTGGCACTGTGTGCAGGTGCTGGACAGTAACCGCCCACTGGGGCCCTCCTCTCTTGGTTTTCATGGACCTCTCATAGCTGATGACACAAGTGCACTTGGAGCTGGTCTTTGCTGCCAGTTTGTATGCTGAGTGTTTGTGTTCTGTGCTGCACTTTAAACACTTCAGCTCTCTCTCATGGGGTGAGCCAATGCAGATCAGAAGGCTCCTGAAAAGTTATTAAATAACCTGAATGGACAGGGTATAAGAATGTGTCCCTCAACACAACGACACCTGGATGTGAGTTAAGCCCACACTGGTTTTTGTCTTAAAATAAACTGATGTGTTGACTCTGACATAAACTGTGGCTGACATCAGGGTCAATGAGTGACTCCTACACTGTGACCCATTTTCCTCATGTTCTAGCAGATATTCTAGTTGTCTGGGAACATTTCCTGAAGCATGTATGGTTTAGACCACAATTGTTGTTCCATTTCAGGACAGTTCGAGAAGACCAAGATACAAGTTCTACATCTACATCTTATCCTGAGCAGATAATCATTATCCTCTGGGCTACTAATGCCCATCCGCATTTCCCAGTAAGTCTATACATAGCAAAGACCAGGGATCCTGGTCACAGGTGAGTAAGAAAGTCTCATAGGACTTGCCAGGAACCCGAGGAGCCACATCCTGAACCAGACTTGAGCTGCAGGTAAAGGGCATGAGACATCAGATTCAGACCCCAGGAAACATTGTCTTCCATTTAGGGAAACAGAGAGATAAAGAGAGATGTGAGAGCAGATCCTAGAAATGAAGACACTGGATCAGCAAAGAGGGATCCACGTCAGATCTGGGCCTGACGAGTGTGATCTCACACGGGAGGAGTGTGAGATGCTTTTCAGATGCTCAGTGGTGTACAGCTCTTAGCCACCCGAGGGACGGCAGCACGCCAGGCTTCCCTGTCCCTCACCATCTCCCGGAGCCTGCTCAAACTCATGTCCATTGAATCAGTGATGCCATCCGACCACCTCATCCTCTGTCATCCCCTTCTCCTCCTGTCTTCAATGTTTCCCAGCATCAGGATATATTCTAATGAGACGGCGCTTCACATCAGTTGGGCAAAGTCTTGGAGCTTCAACTTCATCATTAGTCTTTCCAATGTATATTCAGGGTTGTTTCTTTTAGGAATGTCTGGTTTTATCCCCTTACTGTCCAAGGGACTCTAAGAGTCTTCTTCAGCACCACAGTTCAAAAGCATCAATTTTTTGACACCCAGCCTTCTTTATGGTCCAGCTCTTACGTCTGTACATGACTACTGGAAAAACCATAGCTTTGACTATACAGAACTTTGTAGGCAACGTGATGTCTCTGCCTTTTAGTACACTGTCCTGATTTGTCATAGCTTTTCTTCCAAGCAACAATGGTCTTTTAACTGAGATATAAAATCTATTAAGTTTGATATGTCACTGATCCTGGCCCCATGTCCATATTTGTTTTGAAATGAATCACAGTGAGTGTCTTAATAATGGAATCCTACTGATTCTCTGAAGTGAATCTACTTGGAGAAGATTCACCAGGATTCTCTGAGTTTGCTCAGGATTCTGACTGTTATGACCACTGGCAGAATAATTTTTCCTTCTTAAGAGATGCTCTGCCTTGGTGCGTAAAAGAATGTTCACACTCTCCTTTTACACACACACATTTTTCTTCTAATTCAGTGATTTTGTAAGTGGTAAGTAAAGAATCATAAATCCAGAGAGTTTCCAGGGGAAACAGATGGAGAGGAAGTCCCAAATTCTGTTTGGGCAACCCACCTCAGCCTCCACCTACACCTGCTGCTGGAGTTGAAACCCAGGACTGGTGAGCTCTGAGCCTTCCCTGGCGTGTTCTGTGCTCGCCCTGCAGACCCGTCTGTCTCTCTCCTCGCAGGGTGGCTCGTGTCTGGGCTCAGGCTCACTTCCCCTCTCTGTGGTCCTTGCGCAGTGACACACGGCTGTGTCATGCATCACGCATGATCGTGATCTTGTGATATGTGATGTGCCTTCCCATCTGTTTGCGACATCTTCCGTTGTTTTATCAGCTTCTACAGGTTTCAGAGTACAGGTCTTTTGCCTCCTTAGGTAGGTTTATTCCTGGCATTTTATTGTTTTTGTTGCTATGGTAAATAGGATTGTTTCCTTGATTGCTATTTCTGATCTTTCATTGTCAGAGTATAAGAATGCAAAGATCTGTGTATTAATTTTATTTCCTGCAACTTTACCAAATTAATTGATGAGATCTGATAGTTTTCTGGTAGCACTTTTAGGATTTTGTATGCATAGAATCATGTCATCTGCAAACAGTGACCATTTTACTTCTTCTCCAATTTGGATTATTTAAAATTTCTTTTTCTTCTTTGATTGCCATGCCTAGGACTTCCAAGCTATGTTGAATAATAGTGGTGAGAGTGGACATCCTTGTCTTGTTCTTGATCTTACAGAAAACACTTTCAGTTTTTCCCCATTTGGGCTGATGCTTGTTATGGGTCTGCTGTTTATGGCCTTTATTATATTTAGGTACGTTCGCACCATGTTAACCTTCTGAAGAGTTTTATTTTTATCATAAATGGGTGTGGAGAAGTGAAGTTGCTCAGTCGTGTGAGACTCTTTGTGATCCCATGGACTGTAACTTACAAGGCTCCCCCATCCATGGAATTTTCCAGGCAAGAGTACTGGAGTGGGTTTTGCCATTTCCTTCTCTAGGGGATCTTCCCTACCCAGGGATCGAGCCCGGGTCTCCCACATTGCAGGCAGATGCTTTACCCTCTGAGCCACCAGGAAAGCCCATGGGTATTGAATGGGTGTTGAATGTTGTCAAAAGCCTTTTGCGCATCTCTTCATATGATCATAAGATTTTTGGTAGTGACTCATCTCGGGCAGAGCGCTGGGGCTCCGAGCAAACCAGCGAGCAAGCGAGCGGTGCTCGGCGGGGACCGAGAGAGGGAGAGAGAGAGAGGCGCGGACGGGCGAGGCGGGCCCGTCCGGGAGCTTGCGCCGGGGAAGGGGTGTAGGTCCGGCGCCAGAGCCGCGGCACCGCATCCCTCTCCACGCCGGCTCAGCTGGATTCTCCCGGATCGGGCGCAGGCTGCCTTCTCCTAGTCAAGTGTCCGAGCCGCTCCAAACTCCGGCGGCGAGTCGGCCACAGGAAGTTTATTCTCAGCTCCTTTTCTAAAAGGAGGAAATAGAAGTTTCTCCAAGCGGAAAAAAAAAAAAAAAAGATTTTTATTCTTCAATTTGTTGTGGTGTGTCACCCTGATTGATTTACAGACACTGAGAAATCCTTGACTCTCTAGGATAAGTCCCAATGATCATGATGTATGATACTTCTAATGTGTTGTTGGATTCCTTTTGCTAGTATTTTGTTAAAGATTTTCTGTGTCTATGTTCATCAGCGATGCTGGCCTGTAGTTTTCTGTTTTTTGATACCATTATCTGATTTTGTTTTCAAGATGGCATCTTGACAAGTTTAAAGTGATATCCTCTTGAGGTTTTGATTTTCATTTTCCTGAGAGTTACTGACATCCATCATTTTCCAAATGCTTACCAACCATTTGTTTTTCTTCTTTAAAGACATGTCTATTTAAATTCTCAACCCGACTTATTTTAAATCAGTAATTATTCTAGCTACCACTACTATTTCTTAGGAGTTCCTTATATTTTAAAGATATTAGCCCCTATTAGACAAAAGGTTTACAGACTGTTTCTGCTATTTCGTAGTTTGTGTTTCGTGTTTACTCTATATTTTGTGCTCATGGCTGTGCAGTACTTTTTAGTCTCAGGCCTGTATTTCTCCTGTTTTTGCCTACACGTTTCTCCTCATCTCTATAATATCACTGAAAACCCAGCATCTTGAAACTTCGCATATATTTTTCTAAGAGTTTTATAGATCCAGGTGTTACATTTGTATCTTTAGTCCTTTTTGAGTTGATCTTTCTATACCATGTTAAGGGTCAGATTTAACTACTTTGGATGTGGCTATCCAATTTTCTCTGCACCATTTGTTGAAGAGACTTTGCTTGTTTGTTCAGTCACTCAGCCAAGTCTAACTCTTCAAAGACGGCTAGAAGTCCTTGCCGGTGTAACTTAGGTGTGAAATAGACGTAAAAGGCGGGCCTCCCTGGGGTCTCAGTGGTGAAGAGAATCTGCTCGCAAATGCAGGGGATGCTGGTTCAATCAGTAGGTTGGGAAGATCCCTAGAGAAGGAAATGACAACCCACTCCAGTATTCTTGCCTGGGAAATTTCATGGAGAGAAGAGCCTGGTGGGCTACAGTCCATGGGGTGGCAAAGAGCTGGACACGACTTAGTGATAAAACAACAACAGCAGCAAGACAATAAAAGGCATTCAAACCATAAAAGAAGAAATAAAATTTTCTTTGTTTGCAAACAAAATCATCTTCATAAAAGAAACAAAGGATTCCTAATAAAAACTTCTTGGACTAGCAAATGCAATAAGTTATAGGATATGCACACTACTTATACATGTCCCTATACACTCACTACAGTGCGTCTTGAATTTGTGACCAGGAAACAACCTCATTTTCTGTAGATGACAGACAGCATTTATGAGGCTGTCTTAGGGAAACTAGGAGACAGCAGAGAGTGGGCAGAGTCAGGACTCGGTCATCTGGCTCCCATCATCCACGTGGACTCTTGTGTTGAGGAAGAGAGACACGTCATAGCTCACAGCCCAGGACTGCTTTCAGAGACCACCCAGATGTGACCAGCAGGGCTGGGACAGGTTCCATTTCTGGACATGTGCTCCTGCCTGCCTCTTGGGGAAACAGGAGTCATCTTCAGGTGAACTCCCTCCTCATCCATGAGAACGAGGGATGAACACAGAAGGGCAATCGCTGGAACTAGTGTCCACCCGAGTGGATGAGGACCAAGAGGAGATTGTGCTGCAAGGAGGACAGAGATCCTGGGGACTAATCATAACCGCATGGGATCATTCCCCTGTGCTGATCTGGGGAAGGGCCCATGAGGGGCCAGTGTGCACATCTCAGGTCAGAGGGGGTATTCTATTTGTGACAAGGAGTACATTGAATGAAGGGGCTGGATGTAGGAGAGGTCCAATCTGCAAACAGAATGTTCTCACATTAGTGCCTGCAGAAAGTGTCTGCAGAAAGTGTACACCAGAGCAGAAAAGTCATAGCAGGAAATGTCCCTGGGAACAGCTGGGAGATGGGAGAGGAAGGAAATCCTTGTCTCCAAGGGAAGCCCCTTCCCAGTCCCTCTGCACCTGTCGCTGGTATAAGCTTCTGTACAGGCAGGTCCGGAGTGCCCCCTGCAGCCCCCCCTGTCTCCCTACAGGAGGTTTTGTCTGGGCTCACACTAACTAACTTCCCCTCACTGTGTCTCTTGCACAGTAATACATGGTTATGTCCTCAGCTCTCAGGCTGTTCATTTGCAGAGTCACTGTACTCTTGGAGTTGTCTCTGGAGATGGTGAATCGGCCCTTCACAGAGTCTGCAGAGTATGTACTACCACCGCCAGTATTAATATATAAGACCCAGTCCAGGTCCCCCAGGGCACCTGCTCCTGCGCGCAGTTCTGAACGCACTCTGAGCGCCTGAGCGCCCCCTGGTGGTCCTGGGCGCCCATGCAGGGAGGTTTTTGTCTGGGCTCTCTCTGACTTCCCCTCACTGTGTCCTTTGCACAGTAATACACGGCCGTGTCCTCAGGTGTCACGCTGCTCAGTGAGAGAGAGACTTGGCTCTTGGAGGTGTCCCTGGTGATGCTGAGCCGGGATTTCAGGGCTGGCTTATAGTATGTACTTCCACCACTATATATGATACCAACCCACTCCAGTGCCTTCCCTGGAGCCTGGCGAACCCAGTGTACAGCATAGCTGGTTAGTGAGAATCCAGAGACAGCGCAGGTGAGGGAGAGGGTCTGTGAGGGCTTCACCAGGCTGGGTCCCGACTCCTGCAGCTGCACCTGGGACAGGACCCCTGTGGACAGAGAGAAGCACGGTGACTCACGGGCTCAGATGCCGCTTCCCCACGTGCCCATGTCTGATCCAGAGACACTCACCGCTGGGAGCTGACAGCACGAAGAGGAAGGTCCACAGTGGGCTCATCTTCGAGCAGATGAGAGTCACCGCTCCTGAAATCTCTTCAAGCCTGAGGAGGAGCCTGAATTTAAGTGACCTGGTGCTTTGTTTCCAGCCTGTGACCTGAGTGGATCTTTGCATGTGGGAGGGGCCTCTGCATAAAAAGCAGAAAGTAGTGAAAGGAGGTTCAGTCTATGGACCTCGCCCTGTGAGGAGGACGCTGACTATTCAATCAGAGAACTCAGCCCCTCCTGTGGTCCCCCTCCACCTGCCAGGAAGGCTGTTTATGGAGGAATGGAATGATGAGGGAGGGTTGTTCGGGAAAAATGATGCTGTCAAGGAACAAAGGCAGATTTTGGGAAGAGACTTTAACTTCATGGAGGTGTTTACCTTCACTCAACAAAAGCCCACCACACATTCGGGGACCACCCAGGTGTGAGACACAAACTCTTGTTTTTTTTTCTTTTCTGATTAGCTTATGTTTTCTTACTCCATATTCAAACATTAGAGACAAAATAAACAATAATCACATTAAATTCAAATGGAGTTGGGTCCAATTCTGATATGTTATCAGAATTCCCAAAGCATTTATATTTCCCTTACTTTCATGACTATTTTTTCATCTGGAAGAGTTTAAATACCCTCAAGAATCACTCTAGAGATGGTTTATTCACAGTAATTACACACAGGATTAACTTTGTGGACAAAGTAGACGTTTCTGCTGAGAAGCCCGTCTTCCCAGCACGGCTGACTTGCCCAGTGGGCTGTCCCACACTGTCCTGCGCATAACTCAGTGTCTGCAGGAGCTTGTGAACCTCAGGACCCCCACCCTGCGTGTGGACACTGCGGACCCCAAGGCTACTACAGACTGAGGACAGACAGCTCCCGGGAGCTCCTCAGTGCTCCAACATGCTGGGCAGGTGCCCTGCTCACTCTGCACAGACTGCCTGCTCCTCCAAGTGCTTATTCCTTCCTCTCTGTGTCCCTGCCGTGAGATGGGAGCTCAGGGAACATAGTCCCCACCACAGTGGTGAGAGGACACACATGCTTCGTGGAGGTAAACCTTCAGAGTGAATGGCGTGCAGTGTGAGGGCAGCATGGTCAGAGGAAAGCCCCTCCTCAGGAAGCAGGTTCCCTTGAAAACCCCACTGAGAGCAGCTTTCCCGAGCCCAGGGTCTCCGTGTCCTGGACTGAGCCTGAGGTCCTCTGAGTCAGCAGTGCTGGAGAGCAGAGCTCAGCTCCCCCGTCTCCCTGTGGCCCTGAGGCTGTGGCCTCCCACCTGCATCCCGGCTGTGAGCATGTACACTGGGGATGACGGCCGTCACCGCGTGTCTGGACTTTAGGTGGGTTTTCCGGGGGTGGTGAGTGCTGCCATCAGTGGTGCTATCTCTCCTGGAGCCAGAAAAGACCAGTGTGGGTCCCCATCTCTGACTGACACCCTGTCCATGTGACCCTGGTCCACTCCTTCCTGAGATGTCAACACTGCCGCTTTGGGGCAGGTCAGCTCTCCCTCAGCCCAGGGATCTCAGCTGTGTATCGGCAGAAGTGGAAACTGCTGTCTATGAAAAGCCCTTTCCTCCCTCCCGTTTCATGAGGAGAGTCCTAAATGGACCATATTGCTTCTGTCTTTTCCATAATATTGGTTGTTGTTGCTGTTCAGTCGCTCAGTCATGTCTGACTCTTTGTGACCCCATGGACTGCAGTTCCCTGTCCTTCACCATCTCCCAGGTGTTCAAACTGATGCCATCCAACCATGTCATTCTGTCATCTCCTTCTCCTCCTGCCTTCTATCTGTCCCAGCATCAGCGTCTTTTCCCATGAATTGGCTCTTCCCATCAAGTGGTTACAGTATTGGAACTTCAGCTTCAGCATCAGTCCTTCCAATGAATATTCAGACTGATCTTTAGGATGGACTGGTTTGATCTCCTTGCAGTCTCAGAGATTCTCAAGAGTCCCACAGTTCAAAAGCATCAGTTCTTCAGCTCCCAGCCTTCTTTATGGTCCAACTCTCACATCCTTACATGACTAACGGGCAGACCAAGGCTTTGACTATATGGACTGTTGCTAACAAAGTCATGTCTCTGCTTTTTAATACACTGTCTAGGATTGTTAGAGCTTTTCTCCCAGCAGTAAGTGTCTTTTAGTCTCATGGCTTCAGTCATCATCCACAGTGATTCTGGACCCCAAGAAAATAAAGACTTTCACTGATTCCTTTGTTTCCCTATATATGTCATGAGTCATGGGTCCTCATGGCATGATCTTAGTAATTTGAATGTTGAACTTAAAGCCAGCCTTTTCACTCTCCTCTTTCACCTTTATCAAGAGGCTCTTTAGTTCCTCTTCGGCTTCTGCCATAAGAGTGGTGTCATCTGCATATCTGAGATTATTGCTATTTCTACTGGAAATCTTGATTTCAGCTTGTGATTCCTACAGCTCGGCATTTGTGTGATGTAAGTTAAATAAACACAGTGACAATAGAGAGCCTTGATTCATTCCTTTCCTATTCTTGATCCAGTCTCTTCTTCCATGATCTGTTCTAGCTATTGCTTCTTGACCTGTATACACATTTTTCAGGAGGCAGGTAATGTGGTCTGGTATTGCCATCTCTTTTATAATTTTCCATGCTTTGTTGTGATCCACACAGTCAAAGGCTTTAGCATAGTCATGAAGCGTTAGTAGATTTTTTTTTAATTGTTTACTCTTTTATGATCCAAATGTTGTTGGCAATCTGATCTCCGGTTCCATTACCTTTTCTAATCCAGCTTGTACATCTGGAAGTTCTCAGTTCATGTGTTGTTGAAGCCTAGCTTGGAGGATTCTGAGCATGGCCTTGCTAGCATGTGATGTGAGTGCAGTTGTCCAGTGGTTTGACCATTCTTTGGTGTTGCCCTTCTTCGGGGTTGGAATGAAAGCTGACCTTTTCCAGTCCTGTGGCCACTGCTGAGGTTTCCAAATTTGCTGGCATATGGAGTGCAGCACTTTCACAGCATCATCTTTTAAGATTTGAAATAGCTCAATTGGAATTCCATCACTCCCACTAGCTTTGTGTGTAGTGATGCTTCCTAAGGCCCACTTGACTTCACTTTCCAGGATATCTAGCTCTAGCTGAATGATCACACCATTGTGATTATCTGTGTCATGAAGATCTTTTTCCTATACCTCTTCTGTGTATTCTTGCCACCTCTTCTTACTATCTTCTGCTTCTGTTACGTCTCTACCATTTCTGTGCTTTATTGTTCCCATCTTTGCATGAAGTGTTCCCTTGGTATCTCTAATTTCCTTGAAGAGATCTCTAGTCTTTCCCATTCTGTTGTTTTTCTCTATTCCTTTGCATTGTTCACTTAAGCAGTCTTTCTTATCTCTCCTTCCTCTTCTTTGAAACTCTACTATCAGATGGGTATATCATTCCTTTTCTCCTTGGCCTTTCACTTGTCTTCTTTTCTCAGCTATTTGTAAGGCCTCCTCAGACATCTTCTATCTTTTCAATCATATGAGTGAGTAAATTAAATCAGAAAGACCCTGCCCTGCCTGTGTGTAGGTAATAAGACCTTCAACCAAAGCAGGAAGAGCAAGAATCACAGGACACATCTAGACTCTCTGGTCTGGACCTGAAAAGTGAGCTGATGCTGTGGAGCAGGGGAGGGAAGGTGTGGCATCCGACACCTGGAGCAGGTGAGACTGTTGCTACTCACCAAGGGGCATCAGGGCCTGCATTTGCAGAGATGCCCCGCATCTGACCTGGACACCATGAGCTGGTGGAGTTAGGAGACACATATAATTTCATGTTCTCACAGAAGGAAATATAACAGGTCCCAGGTTCATGGACCTCTTCTACACACAGATGTGTTGTGTCCGAACTAGGATCTGTGAGTTCAGTGTGTGAGTTCAGTCTGTCAGTTCAATGTGTGAAGATGTGTCCTCACACCACAGTATTTTTAATTTGAAATGTCATTTCATTTAATTGCAAGGAAGTCTGTGGAAAATATTTATAATTAAAATTAAGTATGTCAAAATGTTGCACACTATTGCACAAGAGCTCATACAAGAAATGATAAGACATTGATAAATATGCTCAGTCATGTCTGACTCTTTGAAACCCCTGGGCTGCATCACGCCCAGCTCCTCCGTGCACCAGTATCTCCAGTGATGCTATCTAACCACAACATCCTCTATCTTCCCCTTCTCCTTTTGCCTGAAATCTTTCCCAGCATTAGAGTCTTTTTCAATGGCTCAGCTCTTTGCATCAGGTGGCCAATGTATGGGAGCTTCAGCATCAGCATCAGTCCTTCCAAAAATATTTAGGGTTGATTTTCTTTTGAATTGACTGGTTTGCTCTCCTCGCAGTCCAAGGGAAACTGAAGACTCTATTCCAGCAGCACGTTTCATATACATCAATTTTTCAGCTCTGTACTTCAATACAGCCCTTTAAAATGAAGATTCTCCTAGATATGGTGGACTCTCTTCATTGTAGGAACACACAGCAGACCCAAGACCTTCAAAACAAGCCATGACCTTACACAGTGGACACCTTGCACCCAAGTTTCTGGGCTAAACCTTCCTCTAAACCCATCATGAATTTAATGTTATCATTGCTTGCTTACAGGTCAGCAGTCCTCTTGTTTTCTAAGGACTTGGGTTATCCCACCTTTAGTGATCATTACCTCTTTCTTACATCCTTTCTTACAGTGGCTAAGAAGAAGGAAATGTCAGACTCTGTTTTGATGACTACTGACCCCTTAAGGCTTAATCCTGCTTTTCTCCTCTGCCCACACACTGGAGATTCAATAAGAAACTTGTTTTCTCTCTTTTGATGCAGGTGTGAGACTGAACTCACAGGAGCGTCTCCTGTGAGCAGGACCTTCATCACTTCAACACCTCTGAACCCCAGTAGAAGTAGATGTCCTGGTCAGGGCTCCACTCCGGACTCAGGCTTCATTTCTGATTGCTGAGAGGATTTTCCTCTTCTCAAATGACACCTGGATAATGGACGTGATGAAGGGTTTATTAGTAAATCCCCTTGGTGTATCTGTGTGTGTGTCTATGTGTGCACGTGCACATACTGCAAGTTTGAACCAAGGTTTGGTGTGGATCCTTACCTTTTCATAGTGCCCACTGAGCTTGATGCTGTGAGCAAGTGTGCAGACAACACCACCAGCAGCAGGGTCTGTCTCTCTGCCTGATGTCCACCATGTGCGTCGTGCTGCTACCTCCTGGCAGGCTTGCTCACTGCCCTGTGCTGAGCTGCCCTGTTGAGCCCCGTAGAGTCCCTTGCATGTATGTAGCTGACTTACCTCCATAGATTTGGAAATTACTTGGCACTTGGCGACAGAAGAAAGTGACAGTGACTCTGCTTTTCTGCAGGAGAAAATGACTTTCTCTTATTCCAACAAATCTTTATAGGTCAAAGAACTAAGAGATAAAAAAGAATATTGAGGCCAGAGATGTTCCCCAAGGGGAAGTATTGACTGTAGAGGAAATCACAGATCCTGACAGGAAACCGGCCCTTAACCTCCATCTGCACCTGCTCCTGGGGAGGAAACAAGTGTGAGTCCCGAGCATCACCCCTGCATCCCCCAGCCTGTCTCCTGCAGGCTGGCTTGGTTCTGGGCTCACACTGACCTCCCCCCACGATGTCTCTTGCACAGTAATACACGGCTGGGTCCTCGCTGGTTACAGACATCAGCTGCAGGGAGAGCTGGTTCTTGGATGTGTCTCTGCAGATGGAGGTGTGGCTCTTGAGGGGTGGGTTGCAGTAAGTGTTGCCACCAGAAATGACGGCTCACATCCACTCTACCCCTTCCCTGGGGGCTGGTGGATCCAACTCCCCAGTGACCACTGGTATGGAGGAACCAGAGACGCACAGGAGAGGGATAGTGTGGGGGACGGCTTCACCAGTCCTGGGCCGGAACCTGCAGCTGCACCTGGGACAGGACACCTGGGGACAAGGGGAGTCAGTCGCTGTCAGTCACCTGCAGCCACAGCCGTCAGGCACAGGAGAAGCCTTAACTTTTAGACCACAGCTCTGCTTTCCCTAGACCTCAGTCCTGTGTGAGGGGAGTTCTGTGAGCTCCCACAGCCCAGGGGTAGATTGTACTCTAGGGAATGGGGGAACATTGCATGTGGGGGAAACTTGTACTTATAAGTTGAGTAAGGCAGCTTTAGGCTCCACTCATCCAACTGGGACATTTGAGTTCTCTCACCCTGGCCTTTGGATCTGGAACACTTGGCCTGTGTGGGACGTTGGGAACAGGTCATGGCATTGTACCAGTTTTCTGATCACTAGAATAAAACTACACAGGATGTGTGAAAGTGAAGCTGCTCAGTCGTGTCCGACTCTTTGTGATCCCGTGGACTGTAGCCTACCATGCTCCCCCCTCCATGGGATTTTCCAGGCAAGAGTACTTGAGTGGGTTGCCATTTCCTACTCCAACACAGGATGAGTAGGTTTCAACACAGGATGAGTAGTTTTCTATAATTTTAATTTCTTGGATCTTCCAAGTAGCTGTTTTCATCGATTAGAGTTCTGTCCAGACAATTTCTGAAATTCAGATAGAAGGAAAAAGTGTTTTCTTCATCAATTATGATGATCATATATATTTTATTTCTTAATCTCTTAATATGGTGTGTCATGTTGATTAATTTGCACATATTGAAGAATCCTGCATCCCTGGATAATTCATCTTCATCACGGTGTTGTTTTCTGTTAATGTGTTGCTGGAATCTGTTTACTAGTATATTGTTGAGAGATATTTGCATCTTTCGTGTCAGTAATTTTGGCCATAATTTTCTCTTTTGTGACATCTTTGTCTTCCTGTAGTATCAGGGTGATGATGGCCTTGTAGAAAGAGCTTGGGAGTGTTTCTCTCTGAATTAAAAAAGAAAAAACCGTTTGAGGATAGGTGTTAGCTCTTCTCTAAATGTCTGATAGATTCCTACCCTGAAGCCATCTGGTTGTGGACTTTTGGTTGTTGGAGCGTTGTTAATCACATCTTCAATTCCATTACTTGTTATTGGTCTGTTCATATTTTCTATTTCTTCCTCGTTGATTCTTTTTTTTAAATTGTTTCCATTTTTATTATTAGTTGGAGGCTAATTACTTTACAATGTTGTAGTGATTCTTGCCATACATTGACATGAATCAGCCATGGATTTACTTGTATTCCCTATCCCAATCTGTTTCACCCTTGATAATATACATGTTTCGATGCTGTTCTCTCCAAACATCCCACCCTCGTCTTCTCCCACATGGTCCAAAAGTCTGTTCTGTACATCTGTGTCTCTTTTTCTGTTTTGCATATAGTGTTATCATTACCATCTTTCTAAATTCCATATATATGTGTTAGTATACTATATACATGCACCCCAATGTTCATCGCAGCACTGTTTATAATAGCCAGGACATGGAAGCAACCTAGATGTCCATCAGCAGACGAATGGATAAGGAAACTGTGGTACATATGCACCATGGATTATTACTCAGCCATTAAAAAGAATTCATTTGAATCAGTTCTAATGAGATGGATGAAACTGGAGCCCATTATACAGAGTGAAGTAAGCCAGAAAGATAAAGACCTCATTGATTCTTTGAAGGTTATATCTTTCTAAGAATTTGTCCATGATTCCCAGGTTATTCATTTTTAGCTGAGCACGCAGGGATGTGCGGCTAAGGAACAGGAGGGAAATCTCTCCCTGCGCTGTGTGAACTGAGCAGGGACACTTCCAGGGATGGCTTGCTAAATTCAGCACCTGTGAGAACCCCAAAAGACAACAAGGGCTCTTGAGCTTGGATGGTTCTAGTTTTAGCAGCCATGCACTCTGTGGATCTGTACACGAGGGGGCTGGGTCAGAGGAGTGTCCATGTTGCCTCCATAGCTCCCATAGCAGGTCCAGGTGCAGTCCAGGTGGCTGAGCTCCGAGGATCTGTGCTGGTGATCTGGTGAAAACCATGCATAAGAGCCACCAGGGCCAGCTGCTTGCATGTTGGTTTTGTTCACTCGCTAAGTTGTGTCTGACTCTTTTTTGACACCATGGACTGTTGCACATCAGGCTCCTCTGTCAATGGGATTTCCCAGGCAAGAATACTGCAGTAGGTTTCTGTTTCCTTCTTTTGGGCCCAGGAGTTGAACCCGGGTCTCCTTCTGGGCAGGCAGATTCTCCACCACTGAGCCACCGACAAGCCATAATTGCCAGCATACTCAGAGATACCTTGGAATTGAGAGCAGTGCCCACAGCAGCTCAATGGTCCTTTCATAACTCACTTCAGTTCATAGCAATCAATATGCCATGGAGGCCCGTTTGGGAGCGACTTTCCCTGGGCCCTGACACTCAGTGCCTGTTTTATTACTAGTTTTTTCTACACCAGCACAACTAGAATGTGATGTAGGAATTGGTTTACCTGCGTCTTACAGACGTGAAGCTAACCTGCAGCCTGGACTTGCAGTGATGTGCTGGAGGGCACACATCAGGGCACGGTGAGCCCTCCTGTCTGTGCCTGGGCTTCTCTCACTGGACCTGGCTGCCCCTACAGGGGATGCTGAACAGAGCTGGACGTGCCTACTCAGGCTCTGGTCTGTTCCTGGGAGGAGAACAGGCCTGATTTTCCTCCAT
This sequence comes from Cervus canadensis, assembly GCF_019320065.1. Classification (NCBI taxonomy): domain Eukaryota; kingdom Metazoa; phylum Chordata; class Mammalia; order Artiodactyla; family Cervidae; genus Cervus; species Cervus canadensis. The sequence continues at coordinate 7,954,137 of NC_057402.1, forward strand.
TCTAGAGCTCCTTAAGATGTTGTGGTAAAGAAAGGATTACAGATTTGTTTTCAGCACTTGTCTGAAAGTGGATGCTAGTATCTGTCTGACTATAACCTTTCCCACCAGCCATCTATGTGTCTAGTGGTAATTGCTTTGATGGTAAATATTTTACATAAAGCAAACCGCACAGTAGAACAGGATGTAGGTATTGTCTAAGCCTGTAGGGATTTATTGGACCTGGAAGCAAGGAGCACATGTAGAGCACACACACCCACATTGCCTGTAACTTGCATTATTCCCAGTGACCCACAGAGGATCCCGTGGTGCTGCCTGGGCATTTATGCAAGAGACCAGGCAGCAATGCAAGAGCCTCCATCCTGGCAGGGACAGCTGGTCGACCAGTAGTGCAAGGCTGAGATTTCACAATGAGGAAGATAAATCTGTTCCCTTTTCTGTAGCCTGGAGGACAGTTCAAAAGCATCAATTTCTTGGCACTCAGCTTTCTTCCCAGTTCAGCTCTCACATCCATACATGACCACTGGAAAAACCATAGCCTTGACCAGACAGACCTTTGTTGGCAAAGTAATGTCTCCGCTTTTTAATATGCTCTCTAGGTTGGTCATAACTTTCCTTCCAAGGAGTAAGTGTCTTTTAATTTCATGGCTGCAGTCACCATCTGCAGTGATTTTGGAGCCCAAAAAAATACAGTCTGACACTGTTTCCACTGTCTCCCCATCTATTTCCCATGAGGTGATGGGACCAGATGCGATGATCTTAGTTTTCTGAATGTTAAGCTTTAAGCCAACTTTTTCACTCTCCTCTTTCACTTTCATCAAGAGGCTTTTTAGTTCCTCTTCACTTTCTCCCATAAGGGTGGTGTCATCTGCATACAACTTACACAGGATCAAAATCTCATCAAATATTATTTTTAGTCACTGAGTTGTGTCTGACTCTTTGAGACCCCATGGATGGAAGCACCCCATGTTTTGCTGTCCTTCACCATCTCCCAGAGGTTTCTCAAACTCACGTCATTGAGTCGGTGAAACCAGCCTACCATCTCATCCTCTCTCGCCCCCCTGTCCTCCTGACTTCAATGGTTCCCAGCATCAGGGTCTTTTCTAATGAGTTGGCTCTTCCCATCCGGTGGCCAAAATCCTGGAGTTTCAGCTTCAGCATCAGTACTCCCAATGAATATTAGGATTGATTTCCTTTAGGATTGACTGGTTTGATCTCCTTGCAGTCCAAAGCACTCTCAAGACTCTTATCCAACACCGAAGTTCAAAACCATTAATTCTTCAGTGCTCAGCTTTCTTTATGGTCCAACTCTCACGACCGAACATGACCTATGGAAAGACCATAGATTTGCGTAAAGGGACCTCTGTTGGCAAAGTATTGTACCTGCTCTTTAATATGCTGTCTAGGTTGGTCATAGGTTTTCCTCCAAGCTTTTCTTTTTTTAATGTCATGGCTGCAGTCACCATCTGCAGAGACTTTGGAGCTCAAGCAAATAAAGCCTGTCAATGTTCCCACTGTTTCCCCTTCTATTATCTATGAAGTGATTATGATCATAGTTCACAGATGCCATGACCTCAGTTTCTTGAATGTTGAGTTTTCAGCCAGCTTTTTCACTCTCCACTTTCACATTTATCAACAGGCTCTTTAGGTTCCTCTTCACTTTCTGTCATAAGGGTGGTGTCACCTGCATATTGGAGGTTATTAATATTTCTCCTGGCAACCTTGATTCAAGTTTGTGCTTTATCCAGCCCAGCATTTCACATGATGTACTGTAAATGTAAGTTAAATAAGCAGAGTGTCAATACACAGTCTTGACATACTCCTTTCCCAATTTTGAATCAGTCCATTGTTCCAAGTTCAGTTCTAACTATGGCTTCTTGACCTCCATACAGATTTCTCAGGAGGCGGATAAGGTGGCCTGGTATTCCTGTTTATTTGAGAATTTTCCATAGTTTGTTGTGACCCACAGGCAAAGGCTTTAGTGCAGTCAATGAAGCAGAAGTAGATGTTTTTCTCATCAATTTATCAGATAGTAACAGTAATAAGACAAGCAATGGATTTAAATCCTGGAGAGACGGAAATGCCCAGAGAGTAAAAGAGAAGAATATTAACTTAACTAGGGCAGAGGCCACTGAATAGAATAAAACCACCAGCAAATTAACCTGAAATGCATTCCCTGAGGTCGAGTGAGGAAAGGTGTAGTGGTGGTCACGGTCTCCTAAGTCCTGTCCCCACCAGTGCCAGTGTGGACCTGCTAAAGTGTAACCAGTTGGTGTTGTTCTCCATGGACACAGGTGTGTCTTCCTACCTGGGAGCCCAGGACTCCTGCCCGGGAACTTAGGTCCTCCCTGTATCTTGCTAGGAGGACTTTGGCTCTGGATTCTGACTTGGGACTGTCTCATAGCACCTCAAATGGCAGTGTGACCTTTGTCCAGTCACCCCGTCCAACTGTGCCGTACACTTACCATTTATGAAATGGGAAATGGGTCCCGTGTGGAAATGTGTAAAATTTTAGGTGTTTTCTGATGCGAAGGAAGCAATCACAACATTAGGCAGTTTAAAGTGACAGTCACCCTTTATTTTGTTCACACTCTGTGCTTTGGGAGGGTCCACCCTGTCTGACACAGGGCTCCTGTGAGGGTCTCAAGTTCATCTCCAGGGTCCCCTCTTACAATACACTCACATGTAAGGAAGGTTGACCTGACTGTAGCCTGGGGCTCAGTCAGAGTACAGTGCTGGACCTCATGTCCTCTTTGTGTGGACATTTCTTGGGCCCTGACTTCCTTTGCAAGATGACTGTGTCAGCAGAGTGAAGTTTTTGGTGCCCTGAGCTTCAGAATGAATTTTTAGATATCAACACATACACATGATTCATAAATCATTTCTAACTTTTTGTATTTATTAAAAACTCTGTCCTGACAACAACAGTGGTAACAATAACACTGACACAGGAATCAAAGCATAGACTTAGAGAATAAACTTACAAACATGAGAGTTGATAAATAGACCTGTATCATGAATAGAGAGTGTGAAGAGTACATCATGAGAAGTGCTGGGCTGGATGAAGCCCAAACTGGAATCAAGATTGCCAAAACAAATAACAATAACCTCAGATATTCATAACTCCACCTCAAGGCAGAAAGTGAAGAAGAACTAAAGAGCCTCTTGATGAAATGAAAGAGGAGAGTGAAAGAGTTGGCTTAAAACTCAACATTCAGAAAACTAAGATCATGGCATCTGGTCCCATCACTTCACAGCAAATAGATGGGGAGACAGTGGAAACAGTGACTGACCTTACTTTTCTGGGCTCCAATCTCAGTGCAGATTGTGACTGCAGCCACGAAATTAAAAGATGCTTGCTTCTTGGAAGAAAAGTTTTGACTAACCTGGACAGCAGATTAGAAATCAGAGACATTGCTTTTCCAACAAAGATCTGTCTAGTCAAAGCTATGATTTTTCCAGTAGTCATGTATGGATGTCAGTGTTGGACTATAAAGAAAGCTGAGCACTGAAGATTTGATGCTTTTGAACTGTGGTGGTGGAGAAGACTCTAGAGAATGCCTTGGACTGCAAGGAGATCAAACCAGTCAATACTAAAGGTTGAACCCGAAGGTTCATTGGAAGGACTGACAAGAAGCTGAAACTCCAATAGTTTGGCCACCTGATGCAAGAATGGACTCATTGGAAAAGACCCTGATGCTGGAAAGATTGAAGGAGGGAGAAGAAGGGCACAACAGAGGATGAGACGGATGGAACCCTTCACCAAATTGATGGACATGATTTTGAGCAAGCTCCGGGAGTTGGCGATGGGCAGGGAGGCCTGGCGTGCTGCAATCCATGGGGTCGTAGAGAGTCGGAAAGGACTGAGTGACTGAACTGAAAGTTTCAGTTCTTTATTGAGAGATCTGTTTATTGCTGGATATTCCAGAACACTGATCTGGATGAAATACAATGTTCTAAGAGATCTATTTTGTTGCAACATGTGGAAATTTTCTTCTTTTCTCTACTTCTCAAACTTTCTTCTTGGAAACAGCATCTATGTATTAACATTTTAGCCTTAAAGGAGCAAGAGGTCACTAAAGAAAAATCGCAGTGTGCCAAACTCATATGTGACATTTAGTGTATCTGATATCACAAAAGGGGCTGTGCTTATATCAGATAGGCTTCATGGTGTCCAAAGTTTCCTAAATCCCAAAAGTAAATGCCTGATGTGAGGCTCTTCATGGGCGAGTTGACTACTGTTGAGATTGGATTTTATAATTCTTTATTATCTAGATGTGATTCTCTCAACAATTACAATCCCAACTCAATTTCATAGGAGAAACCAGATGACAGAGCTTTCAAGTCTTTAAAGGAGAGTTTTAGAGGCCACCTGCCTCTGGCCATCTCCATGTTTCCTGTCGTGTGAAAAATGAAGGGGTTCCCTTGGAGTTCTCACTAAAATGAAGGGACCACCACAGACACATTGGGCGGTAACAGATGCTGTGGTGTGTGGATAGTCCCCGAGCCTTACAGTCATTATGGCCACTGAGCTTCTGGTTACGACCCTTTACCACATTCAACAGTTCTCAGTCAGCCGCCTCACCCCAAGAGGTCTTTTTATTTGCTGCTTCTTGCACGACTCCTCATCTACCCTCCACCCCCATCACCAGTGACGCCCATCGTGATTGTTTCACACTCATGGACACCTCCTGACACCTGATCCTCTGGAGCTATCTACTCGCAGCGACTCTCAGGAGACAGACCTAAGCCTCATATGTTGCCACCTGGTACCTTCACCCACTGGACCAATGCCCCAGAAGAACTCTTCAGCCTCACTGGAAAGGACCCTACCAAGCACTGCTAACCAACCCTCCAGAGGATAGCAACTAGGATTCCCATGACACACAGTAAGAACAGCTGAGTCCTGAATGGAGTTGCACCTCAAAGCTGACCTGAATTTAATGATATTTCAGAGTTTAAGGTAATATGTTATGAGAACTTCCTACAATATCTGGACCAGACCTATTGGGCATTTTTCTGCCAAACCCTGGATGATAATGTAAAATGTCACGTGCTTCCCAATGACTATGATCTTGACAACACAGGGGTTTTAGTTAAAAAATGCCTGAGAGCTCTCCCTATCAGTCCTCTTCTTACCTAAATGTGACATCAACAGACTTACAGTCTGCGCACTTTCCCTCTGAATGACACTGCACCCAGAAAAGTTCCTCCTGTCACTGAGAGACAAAAGTTTAAAAAACCCAAGTATTGCTCATTTTCTGAGAAGGATCTTGACAAAAGTGAGGGTGTTTTAACTTGTTTAGGTCGTGTCTGACTCTGTGCAACCCTATGGGCTGTAGTCCACCAGGCTCCTCTGTCCATAGGATTCTCCAGGCAAGAATCCTGGAGTGGATTACCATGGCCTTCTCCAGGGGACCTTCCCAACCCAGGGATCGAACCCTTCTCTCCCAACTCTCTGGCACTGGCAGGAGACTCTATTACCAGCAGGTTTTTTTTTTTTTTTTTTTTTCTTCTTCTTATCAGTAATGTCACCTTGGAAGCCCTTGACCAAAAGTGGAAAGTGTAAAAGAATTAGAATAAGAATGAGGAGGAGGAGAGGAAAGAGAAAATGCAGCTAAATAAAACCCAGTGGACAAGAGGAGGAGTTTTCATGCCCTTGGACAATCTCTGAATCGAACCTGAACAAAGTTACCTCTTCTTTTCTGCCAAAAAACTCAGGTAAAGAAAAACCACAGAGTTTTAGTTACAAGAGCCCTCCCACCTCACTTTTTACTTTGATACAAAAGACAGTCTCTCCACTTCTACTGGGGAATTGCACATGACTCTTTATAATTGCAGACTCCAATTTGTAATTCTCGGTTGCTCCTAAATAAATTCATTTTTGCTACTGAAATGCCTGGCAATCTGTTTTATGTCCAAAAGCTTACTTTCCACAATACTTTCCATTTTTTATTGGTTCCATACTATACTAAGCCAGTCACCTGGATGGACTTGTGGACATTCCTGCAACATCCTTGCTTAGATGAGAGAAAGTGGCCACAACCAGCCTGTGAGAGACTAGAGGAAATGAAGATTATTTCACTCCTGCTGAGAGGGGATATGGATATAGGTGAAGGTCATCATCCACTTTGGGGTCACATTTGGGGTCCAGATGTAAATTAGCAAGTAGGTGAATTTGCAAAAACGGAATCCATGAATAATGAGGATCACTCCCTACGGGACATCGGATTACAGTCTGTAACACTACAACTTGCAGACTTCGAAGTGTTTGTGAAGGTAGACTGAAAGCAGGAGGGTGTATCTTCTCACTGAACATGTACAGAAACAGCAAAAGTAACATTTAAAGGTTTCCTGGGGCTTCTTGGGCCATTCACTAGATTTGATGACTTTGGACTCATGGAAAATGACGGTGAGCCTCAGAGTTGTAGTCAGAGTCTATGGCAAGACAAAAACAAAACAGAGAAAACACACACTTCTGACTATTGGATTACACGGGAGTGTTGGTACATATTCCACACAGACATATACATACAAACACACAACTATACTTAAACGAAAAATAAAAACTATGTATGGTTTTATGAAAGCAGTATAAACCACAATAACGGAACAGTGAGGACACAAAAGAGGTTTCCAGGGAATCGCTGGGCGGGACGAGAAAACCAGATTCAAACAAGAGTTCCCTCCATGGGCCCCCGGCCACCTGCTCCTGCGCGCAGTCCTGAACGTGGTGGCCCTGAGCGCCCCCTGGTGGTCCTGGGCCCACATGCAGGGAGGTTTTTGTCTGGGCTCTCTCTGACTTCCCCTCACTGTGTCCTTTGCACAGTAATACACGGCCGTGTCCTCAGGTGTCACGCTGCTCAGTGAGAGAGAGACTTGGCTCTTGGAGGTGTCCCTGGTGATGCTGAGCCGGGATTTCAGGGCTGGGTTATAGCCTGTGCTTCCACTATAACCTATTCCACCAACCCACTCCAGCGCCTTCCCTGGAGCCTGGCGGATCCAGGCTATACTATTGCTGCTTAATGAGAATCCAGAGACAGCGCAGGTGAGGGAGAGGGTCTGTGAGGGCTTCACCAGGCTGGGTCCCGACTCCTGCAGCTGCACCTGGGACAGGACCCCTGTGGACAGAGAGAAGCACGGTGACTCACGGGCTCAGATGCCGCTTCCCCACGTGCCCATGTCTGATCCAGAGACACTCACCGCTGGGAGCTGACAGCACGAAGAGGAAGGTCCACAGTGGGCTCATCTTCGAGCAGATGAGAGTCACCGCTCCTGAAATCTCTTCAAGCCTGAGGAGGAGCCTGAATTTAAGTGACCTGGTGCTTTGTTTCCAGCCTGTGACCTGAGTGGATCTTTGCATGTGGGAGGGGCCTCTGCATAAAAACAGAAAACAATGAAAGGAGGTCCTGTCTATGAGGCTCCCCCTGTGAGGAGGTGCTGACTGTGCCCTCAGAGAACTCAGTCCCCGCCTGAAGACCCCCTCCCCATGCCCCCGGGCCTCTGTGTCCACGAATGAATGGATGTGGACAGGCTCCTCAGGAAAAAAGATGTTGTCAAATATCAAGCACAGATTTTGGGAAGAGAGTAATCCCATGGAGGTTTATCTCTTCGTTTGTCAATTAAACAGCTCAGATTCAAGGTCTGCATACTTGTCAGAAACTCTTATTTACTGTTCTTTTCTGCATTAGCTTATATTCATGAACAGGATATTAAAACAGGAGGGAGAGATTATGTGATAATTGCATTCAATTAAAAAAAACTCAGTACAATTTAAATTGATCATAAGTCCAAAGGATTTTTTATTTCCCTTAACAGGCAAGACCATTTCTTCATCTGAAGCAGTTTGAAATCAAGAGTTTCCCTGGAGGTGGGGTGTTCATAAGTACTAACCATGCAGTTAACTTTGTGGACAAAGTAGTCATTTCTGCTGAGAAGCTCGTCTTCCCAGCATGGTTGGCTTGCCCAGTGGGCTGTCCTGCATGATCGTGTGCACAACTGAGTGTCTGCAGGAGCTTGTGAACCTCAGGATCTGCTTCTTGAGTGTGGACACTAAGGACCACAAGGCTAACAATTACTAAGGACAGACAGCGCCTGGGAGCTCCTCAGTGCTCCAACATGCTGGGCAGGTGCCCTGCTCACTCTGCACAGACTCCGTCCTCCTCCAAGTGCTTATTTCTTCCTCTCTGTGTCCCTGCCGTGAGATGGGAGCTCAGGGAACATAGTCCCCACCACAGTGGTGAGAGGACATGCATGGTTTGTGGAGGTAAACCTTCACAGTGAACGGCAGGCAGAGTGTGAGGGCGGCATGGTCAGAGGAAAGCCCCTCCTCAGGAAGCAGGTTCCCTTGAAAACCCCACTGAGAGCAGCTTTCCCGAGCCCAGGGTCTCCGTGTCCTGGACTGAGCCTGAGGTCCTCTGAGTCAGCAGTGCTGGAGAGCAGAGCTCAGGTCCCCCGTCTCCCTGTGGCCCTGAGGCTGTGGCCTCGCACCTGCATCCCGGCTGTGAGCATGTAGACTGGGGATGACGGCCGTCACCGCGTGTCTGGACTTTAGGTGGGTTTTCCGGGGGTGGTGAGTGCTGCCATCAGAGGTGTTATCTCTCCTGGAGCCAGAAGAGACCGGTGTGAGTCCCCATCTCTGACTGACACCCTGTCCGTGTGACCCTGGCCCTCTCCTGCCCTGAGACATCACCCCTTCGCGTCTGGGGCAGGTCAGCTCTTCCTCGGCACAGGGATCTCACCTGAACACTGACTGAGGTAGAACCTACTGTCTATGAAAAGCCCTTTCTGGTCTGGCTTTGGCGATAGCAGTTCTGCACCAGCATGTCTTCTGTACCGGATCCTGTTTCCCGACACCTGAATGTGCTCTGGGGAGAGGTCCCTCCTCACTCTGCCTCAGAGTGTGTGGCGTCACTTGTCCCAGATGGCATGCACCGTGATGAGGACTCCTGTCCTGGATCAGGACCTGATCCAGGTGACCCTGGAATTGTGGGCCTCTGGCTTCCAGGTCACTGAGCTTCTGAGGGATGAGAATGTGTCCTCATCCCTCGGATCAACACCTTCGTCCCTCATCAAAGCCAGTGGGGTCTTGTGTGCATCAACTAGCAGGCTTTCCTCTCCTCCACTTTCTCTGATCTTGTGATTCCATTGGACCACCTGTAAAATCCAAATATGCTTCTCACCTCACGGGACTGGAAGACTGCAGACCACATCCCCAAATCCACCTCCAGTTGGTCTATTATGGGGTTTAGTTTATGGCATTAGAATGGGAATCCCCAGAGAATCCCCAACAATTCCTAAGCCTTGAGCAATCAAATGCTGGTACCCACTCTGACCTGTTGAGTTCAGGGCTTTCTGGATTATGTTGTCTAGTAGCTTTGTGTGGAGTCTTTAGGGTTTTCTATCTATACCGTTATGTATTCTGCATATAAAGACAATTTCACCTCTAAAATCTATGGTAGCACAACAGTTCTAAGAAGAAAGTTGATAACAATACAGGTCTTCCTGAAGAAACTGGAAGTAAACAACCTAACTTACTCCCTAAAGGAATTAGAGAAAAGAAGATCAAGCAAAGCCCAGAGACAGTAGAAGGAAGGAAAGAACAAAAACCAGAGAAGAAATCAGTAATATTGAGATGAATATAGACATACACACACAACAAACAATGAAAAGGATAAGTGAAATCAAAAACTCGTTTGTTGGGATTTTTTGCAAAGACAAACAGTATCATAAATCTTTACCAAGGTTCACCAAAGAGAAGAAAGAAAGTACTGGAATAAAATGAGAAATAGAAGAGGAGACACAGTATCAGACAACTAATACCACAGAGATCCAAAAAAGTCACGTGGGATTGTTACAAACAGTTGTGTGCCAGCAAATTGGACAACCTAGATGAAATGGACAAATTTGTAAACTGCAAAACCTTCAAAACTGAGTCAAGATGGAACAGACAACTTGAAAAGACTGATCATTTGTGTCTAAGTTGAATTGTATAATCATCATTTCAAAAAGTTCCAGGAACAGTACAGGAACAGACAATTTCCCTTGGGAATTCTACAAAACATACCTTTGAGGAATTTAAATGCAAAAATTCTCAACAAAGTATTAGTAAATTAAATTCAACAATGTATAGAAAGGATCCTACATCATCATATATTGTCTTTTACTTGAGGGTCATGGTTCAACATCTGTCAGGAAGCATTTAACAGGAGGTTTTCTGTGTGCTGTTTTGGATCTCTCGAGTCCTCTGTTCCTTATTGATTACTGAATATTCAGGAATTAAGAGTGGGGCAAGCCTTTCCTGGGGCTGAGGAATCCAGGCATTTCCTTCCGTAGTTTTTCAATATGGTGATAAGTACCCTCTTCCTTCTTATGAACCTTATGGTAAAAGTGATTGTTTACAACTCTCTCTCTTTAATATGGATTGCCTTATGTTTTGTAAGTCTGGAATTTTAATCTTTATCTTTGCTGAGAATAACTACCTTGTAAGACAATATATATGCCCACACCATGTTGATTAAAACACCTTTGCTCCATCAGAGCTGGGGTCCCCGTGTCTGTTTGTCTGCCTTTCTTTCTTTATTTCTCTCTCTCTCTCTCTCTCTCTCTCTATTTCTGGCTGATTCCCTGGAACGCAAAAGCTGGCTGCACAACCCAGGGAATATTAGCCTTTTTCTTTTGTTCATTCTCTCATCGTCGACTCCAGACCACCAGGTTCTGGTCCAATACAGGACCAACAAACATCCAAAATGACCTATATGATAAACCACATACATATTGATAATTATCTTAAATGTAAACTGATTAATGCTCCACCAAAAGATATGGACCTTGCTGATGAAACAAAAACAAGACCCATGCAATGCTGTCTAGAAGAGACCCCCTCAGACCTACGGACAGAAACAGATGGAAACTGAGAGGATGGACAGGATATTCCACGTAAATGGAAAGGAAACTGGGGTAGCAAGTCTCATACCAGATAAAATAGACTCTAGAGTACTGTTACAGGAGCCAAGGAAGGACACAATAATCTGAGAATCAGTCCAAGAGAAAGACACAGCGCTTGCGAATACACATGTGCCCAACATAGGGTTAGAGCCTCAGACTCCACTAGCAGGAGACAGGCTGGTGAAAGTGCTCGGCTTCAAACATGGACCACCTTCCACGAAAGGGAAAGGAAAGTGAGGGGGCAGATCAACAGGCCCAGAGGCCGGAACAGGAGCCAAAGATTATTCCCAGACCTTGAAGCTTAGTAGAGTTTGCCTCAAAGGACTTAAAACAGTTTCTGTGGGAGAAGGTGAGGGTGGGATGTTTCAAAAGAACAGCATGTATACTATCTATGGTGAAACAGATCACCAGCCCAGGTGGGATGCATGAGACAAGTGCTCGGGCCTGGTGCACTGGGAAGACCCAGAGGAATCGGGTGGAGAGGGAGGTGGGAGGGGGATCGGGATGGGGAATAAGTGTAAATCTATGGCTGATTCATATCAATGTATGACAAAACCCACTGAAATGTTGTCAAGTAATTAGCCTCCAACTAATAAAAAAACAAAAAAACAAAAAAAACAGTTTCCGGGCCCAGTGGGGCTTCCCAGGTGGCTCATCGGTGAAGAATCTTTCTGCAATGCAGGATACACAGGAGACTCTGCTTTGATCCTGGGTTGGGAAGATCTCCTGGAGGAGAGTATGGCAACCACTCCAGTGTTCTTGCCTGGAGAACCCCATGAGCAGAGAGGCCTGGTGGGCTAGAGTCAATAGGGTCACAAAGAGTCCGACATGACTGAGGTGACCACGCACACACACGCACTGGGGCCAGGGATCCTTTCTGACTTTCATTTATCCTTTTTACAGAAGGAAAATGTTTGTAGCTGAGATATGCCTGTCTTAGAGTTGTATTTTAGGATGCAGATCGTCACCCATAGCTGAGGTAGAGGATTAGATTTGGGACTTGTGGTTGATGGCATTTAGACCAAATTTGCTCTGTATTCTCTAAGCGTTGACATTTTAGAGGCCTGCTGGGATTTGCTAAGTGTAATGAGCCTGGAGGATGAACACGAGGATTTGCAGGGCTGAAGGTGGACTGTGTGTGTTTGAATCATTCATGGAGTCTATGAATGTCATCTCCCATGGCATAATGGACTTTGGAAAATATGAGTAATTTAGAGGTCTAGGAATTTTGAATATTCCTAGATTAGGATGTGGTTACAGTGGAAACAACAACCTTGTTCGTCAGAGGGAGGCCAAGGGCATCAGACCCTGGGAGGAGTGACCACTGATGGAAGGTGCTTTGCTGGGCTGTGCAGATGAAAGGAGTGGCTGAGAGCCAGGGATGCAGGCAGTGAAGTTCTAAACTGGACATGGCAAAGAAGCAGATTGTCCCTGACTTCATCCTTTCAGAGTGCATACAAGCTCGGGTGGGTGGTCTGTAAACAAGCCTTTATTTCCCGCAATGCTAGAGGCTTGACGCCCCAGGTCAGGGCACCAGTGAGGCTGCCTTCTGGTGAGGGTCCCCTTCCTGGTTCACACCAGGCACCTTCCTTTGGGGTCCCCACCAGGCAGAGGGGGGCAAGCATGTTCTCTGGGGATTCTTAGAGCAAATTGAACCCCATTTATGGAGACTTCACTCTCATGACCTAAGCACCGGACAAAGACCCCGATTCTAATATCATTATCCTAGGTGCACAGGAATTCCAAACATGAATTCTGGGGGCACAGAAGCATTCAGACCACAGCGCTCCGTGAGAGACTGAGGTGTGTGTGGTCCTGCCACACCTGGATTCCAATCCAGTGAAACTGATTTCAGACTCTGACCTGTGGAGTGAAAGGGAATGCGTGTGTGTTGATTGGAGCCCTGCATGTGCAGGAACTGGAACCATGGTCAGCAGAGTAACATGGACCAGAACGTGAGTCACGTTACCCAGTGTCTCCCCCATGGCTCCCTCTTACGTGGGGACCACAAGCACTGCAGGTCACCGTCCCCAGGAGGAGGTTCCTCAGGAAACTGTAACAAAGTTTATTTCCTTGGCCTCCAAAATCACTGCAGATGGTGACTACAGATATGAAATTAAAGGACACTTACTCCTTGGAAGAAAAGCTATGACCAACCTAGAAAGCATTTTAAAAAGCAGAGACATTTCTTTTTTTTTTTCCATGTATTTTTATTAGTTGGAGGCTAATGACTTTACAATATTGTAGTGGTTTTTGAGACATTTCTTTCCCGATAAAAGTCCATCTAGTCAAAGCTATGGTTTTGAAGTAGTCCTGTGTGGATGTCCGAGTTGGACTATAAAGAAAACTGAGTGTCAAAGAGTTGATGATTTTGAACTATGGTGATGGAGAAGCCTCTTGTGAGCCCCTTGGACTGCAAGGAGATCCAACCAGCCAATCCAAGGGGAAATCATTCCTGAATATTCAGTGGAAGTGCTGATCCTGAAGCTGAAGCTCCCATACTTTGGCCACCTGATGTGAATAACTGACTCGTTGGAAGAGACCCTGATGCTGGGAAAAGCTGAAGGCAGCAGGAGAAGGGGACGACAGAGGATGTGATGGTTGGATGGCATGACCAGCTCGATGGATGTGAGTTTGAGCAAGCGCCAGAAGTTGGTGATGGGACAAGGAAGCCTGGCATGCTGCCGTCTGTGGGGTCACAAAGGGTCAGACATGACTGAGCACCGAACTGAACTGAAACAGACATAAAACACCTTGCTAAAAAAGAGTGAGGGGGCATTCTTTCTGCCCCCTTTTGATGTCTATGTCAGAAGCTGTCCCTATGTTTTTTATACTTTAATAAATCCCTGTTACACAAAACCTGCAAGGGATCTAGCCTTGTCTCTGGCCCCAGATTGAAATGTGCTCCTCTGAAGGTCATGAATCCTGGTGTAGCTCTTGGCTCACAGCAGCAAACCCTCACAAACAGTGAGTGGGGCTCGGGTTGAAACTGAGGTGTGTGCAGGACAGAGTGTGGGCACGAAATAGGAGCCCTGTTGTTGGTCTGCTCATAGAGTTATGGCTCTGGCTGCCAGAGTTTAGCAAATTTGTGGGCCTGTTCAGAGAAGCAGGGCTGACATTTGGGCTGATTACAGCTACTCCCAAAAGAGGTGCAGGAAGATGGCTTTAGCACATTACCCAGCCAGCAGGTCAAGAGACTGGGACTGTGCATGCCTGCTTGAGGTACCTCTGAGTCAATTACAGGGATTCCTACAATGCATTCAGCCCCTCCGGGAAGCGCCAGCAACAGTGAACTCAGAGGATGCACACACTAGGAGACAGGCAGGATTGCAAAATAACACATCATGGCAGACAGCTCATGGGAAACAGCATGCACTGGTTCCTTTCCCAGAGGGAACACACCACAACTTAGGTCTGGATCTGGGGGATTCTACTCCAACACTGGAGAGGATACCCTGCCCCCAACAGGGCTATGGCAGCCACAGAGCCAAAAGGAGCCCTGTTGAACATCCAGCAAGGCTCTTGTTGCCACAACTTCCTGTCAAAGGGACACACTTTGACAGGAACACACTCCTATCAAAGGAACAAGGGGCAGCGCATCATGAGGAAAGATGCGGAAAGCATCCATAGAAAAACAGCCCTCACACCATAAATATTGGTCTCTCACAATCTATACATGCTCACCTCTTCATAAACATAACCCTTAGAGATCACAGCAGAAAACCGTTTGAACTAAATTCACAAGTAACGTGAAAAAGCAGAGAAACAATTCCCAATTACTATAACTGAGAGAAATCTCCTGAAAGAACCAATGAAGCAGACTCATCCAGTCTACCAGACCCCAAGTTCAAACAAGTGGTGACAAAAACTCTAAGGGAATTAAGAAAGACTATTGATAAAAAATGTGGGTCACTCATTAGAAACTAGAAAGAGAGCCAATCAGAAGTAGACAGCTTAATCACGAAGATAAAAACTGAATCTCAAGGTAGTGAATAGCAAACTAAATCATTCAGAAGATCACATTTGTGATCTGGAAGGTGGAATAATGGAAACCAGCCAATCAAAACAGCAAAACGACTCCCCCCCACCACTCCCCGCCCCCGCCAAAGATGAAACAACACGTGAGATATTTGGGATAATGAAATGCATGCCAACTTATGCATAATGCAATCCCAGATTATGAAGAAAGAGAATAGGAAATTGAAAATGTATTCAAAGAAACTATGACTGAATACTTGGAAAACCTAAAGGAGAAAACATATACCTAGGCACAGGAAGCACAAAGAGTCTTGAAGAAACTGAATTCAAACAGACCCACTCCAAGACACATCATAATGAGAAGGACTAAAGTTAAAGATAAAGAGAGGATCCTGACAGCACAAGAGATGACAGTCAGTTGCCAGGCAACTGAGAAGGCTATCAGCTGATTTTTCTATAGAAACTCTGCAGGTCAGAAGGGAGTGAAAGTCAGCAGCCTCTGTCCACAAGATTATTATGTAGAAGAGAAAGAGAGATAAAAAACTTTTCAGACAGGCAAAAAATGAAAGAAAAAAATACAGCAGTACTAAAATGTTCATAAATATTAATTTTTCTGTAAACAAAAAAGAAGCAACAACTTATAGGAAAAAGCAAATCAGACTAGGAAAGGCAAATCCATAAAAGGTTTGAAAAATCTCTTAAATATGACAGTATACATAATTTAAAAATTAGAATATGTGACAGTGATTATAAGTACTACAAAGAGCAAAAAGATATACACGAAGATATAAGGTAGGACATCAAAATAAAAATTAAATGTGAGGAAGGAGAGTAAGAAAACACACATCTTTTAGGATATGCTTGAGTTTATATGACTACCGGTCTAAATATAATAGATATGTTTATGGGATAGCATACTAGAAAACCATGAATGCTGCAAATCAAAAACATCATGGATTGACAGATATCAAAAAGAAAGAACAAAATGATAATGCAAAACAAAATTAACAAACCACAAAAGAAAAAAAGAGATGAAAGCACCATAGAAAAATAGAAAATCAACCCAAAAAGCAAGATTTAAAATGACAATGAAAGTGAAAGTGTAAGTCGCTCAGTCATGTCCAACTCTTTGCGACCCCATGGACAATTCTCTAGGCCAGAATACTGGAGTGGGTAGCCTTTCCCTTCTCCAGAGGATCTCCCCAACCCAGGGATTGAATCCAGGTCTCCCGCAATGCAGGTGGATTCTTTACCAGCTGAGTCACAAAGGAAGCTGTAAAATGACAATACTTATCACCAATTACTTTAGTTGTCAATGAACTAAGTTCTCTCATCAAAAAACGTAGAAGCGGATCAGATAATAGAATAAGAGCCTATAATAGACTGCACCCACTAGACCCATTTTAAGTTGAGAGACACATAGATCGAATAACAAAGAATTAAGAAAGCTTTTTCTTGCAGATCTTAATGGGAAGAAAGCAGGTGCAGCAACATTCCTATCAGACAAATAGACTATAACCAAAGTGCCTTAGGAAAGACAAAGAAGAACACTATGCAATGATAAAAGAATAAAAAAATGAGAATATGAAACACTTTAACATATATGCATACAATATAGGGGCATCTACATATATAAAGCAAATACTGCCAGACACAAAGGGAGAAATTAGTTGCAATGCAATAATAAGAGGAGATTTTTACACCCCACCAACATCAACCCACAGATCATTCAGAGAGAAAATCAATAATGCAACAGATATCCTGAAAAATATGATAGACCAAGTCCAACTTGACTTTTCTTTTTTTTTAGGCATTAAACACACACACACAGACTAAGCAGAGCAGAGTACACATTCTCACAGAGTGTTTGTGGACGTTAGAGGTTGTGGAGAGCGTGTGCCCATCAGACCCAGAAACAACACAGCCAGAAATGTCCCTGAGGACAGCCGGGAACTGGGAGCTGAAGGAACTTGTTGACTCAAGGGGAAGCACCTGCCCAGTCACCCTGGATCTGTCACTGGTCTTGGGCTCTGAGCACCGCCTGCGTCCTTGCAGGGAGGTGTGTGTCTGGACTCACACTGAATCCCCCTCTCTGTGTCTTTCACACGGTAATACACGGCTGTGTCCTCGGTGGTCACAGAACTCAGAAGAAGGGAAAACTGGTTCTTATATCCCATCCATTCCACCCTCTTCCATGGAGCCTGGAAAATCTAGTCTCATTACAAACACTGGTGATGGTATGCCCACCAGTTCAGCGTTTCTTTGCCAGCCACCTCCCTTCTCTTGTGATTGTCACTTCACAGTCATTCCTGGAAAATGCTTGTTTATAACAGAGAGTGTGGCCAACAGCTAGTCTGCAAGAGACAAAAAGAAATGAATTTCAGCTCTGTGCTCCTGATGGGCAGGAGATATACCAACTGGTGAAGATGTAGCAGTTTCTGGCACAGATGTCTTTCTCAGTGACCTGCTGAGTAATTGCAGGAGAAAACACACAAAGTAGCAGGGAGGCTAAGACCAGCGTTGACCTGAACCAAGGAGACTGCCAGTTAGTTATTTCAGAAAATTAAGCTTCTTGGGAATCAACAAAGAATTGCAATTTGGGGTCTGCAACAACGGGAAACACAAGAAAACTTCCAGCAGTGATGCAGAAGTAAATATTTATTGAGAGAAAAGGAAGTTTTGAGGGCTATAGCGTACCCAGAGACCGTGCTTTTTCACCAGCTTATTTTGACAATCTCTTATTGAGTGAGTTTTTGTAAGGAAAATAGAGGCGTTGTCCTTTCTGTCGGTTTCTGCTATCATTGTCAGGCATAAGCGCTCCCCCTTCTGGTCTTCTAGTTGGACAAAGTTGAAGTTCCTGTTTGTTTTATCTTATTTATTTTATTAACTTTTTTCCACTTCCCCCTTTTGCTTCAGATTTTCTCTGGAAGTTTACCTGATCAATAGATTTTCCAGTTTCAGTGGCTGTTTCTGAAAGCCAGTAAGGACCTTTCCTGGCTGTAGTGCTCTATTGATGGGAAAAAGTTCACAATTTGGACTCTCTCTGGTGAAGTTGAAGTCATTTTTATGACAATATATTTTGTATATATTAATATTGTTTGAAAAATTACAGGTAAAAGAATTCTACACCCAAAGTAAATGAAATTTTTGATATATGCATCATGTGTTTTAAATCTATTTGTTACCTGTGAGCTAAACTATCATTCCAAAGCAAAATTCTGAAGCAGTTATTTTCTATACACCCACAGGGGCAAAGTTGTAAATATTAAGACAATAACGTCTGCTTTGGCCCAGCCTTGTTCCTCATGATTCCGGTTGGACCAAACCAGAGCTGGGCTTCAGGCTGCACTTTCCATGCAGACAATGTAGAGCTCCCTCCCTAGTCCCAGGTCTCCTCCAAGACCTCCCCAACCCCGTTCTCCTGTTGGGTCCATGCTCAGCTCCCTCACTGCTCATATCCCAAAAATACACATAGAGGAGTGTGTACTGGTGTCTCTGAGTGCACAGAACTTCAGAGGGTTTTTGTATTTCACTTTACCACTTAGAGTAATTTAAGCCCAGCAATATGCCTTCTGCAGTTCAGCATTTTAGTGACATTTGACCAGACACCAGGTCTTTCTAATGGTTTATTCTTTCTTTCTCTCCTTTCTTTCTGTGGCAGCATTGTGTCCTAGTTGTCACGTGGCTCTCCAATTCAATGTGCGGGTTCTCCACTTGCAGGGTGGGCTCTGCTTTCTAGCTGCGGTGTGCAGGCTTCGTCGCCCCTTGGCATGTGGGATGTTACCTTTGTGACCGGGGATGCACTTATATCCCCTGCGTTGGAAGGCAGACTCTTAGCCACTGGACTACCAAGAAGTCCTCAGATATGAGGTTTTAATTCAGAGTTCCTCATCGTTATCAATATTTGAGGCTAGATATTCCTGTGCTGTGGGTGCTGTCCTGTGCATTGTAGGATGTCTGGAAGCACCAATGGACTTTCCCAACTAGATTACTAGGTACTTATAGCACCTCTCCCATGTGTTAGAAACAATCTTGCCTTCAAACTTTGACAAATGTACCCTGGGGGACAATATCACTCTGGTGATACCTTGACATCATTTCCATATGTACAACATTAGTCTGACTGCTCATGTGAAAAATGTTGCCTTAAACAGGACAGGATTGGACTCCAGAAAAACAGGACTTGCAGATCTTTGTGATAGTGGAGGAAAGATTTGAAGTTCAACAGTAGAACCATTCATGCCATGAAATGTTTATAAATTGTATGGTTTATATACCAATTTATAAACTTATTTTATTAGATACTAGATAACTAATAACTTGGGTGGTCACCTAAATTTAAAAACAAGTTGTCATGAAGAAGTAATTCTATGCAGCTGGTTCTATGATTGATGGGGCAACACAGGCCTGACTGAATCCATGAAAAACGACTCCAGTTCAGAAATACTTGGGGAAGGAGAAACTCTGAGACACCCACTTCACAGACATCACCCCATAATTCCACATGCCTCAGACCTGAGAGATGCTCACAGATGGGAGATGCCAGCAAGAAGAGAAACAAACAGAATAACTTCATGTGCTTTTTGATTAAACATTTGACTTTCAGAGAATTATGGCAGTGAAGACAGAAAAAAAACACTGACTTTGAATGTGACAAGGACCACTTGACTATATAAATCAGGCTTTTTGAAATACTTTACTGTGTCCATCTTTGCCTGGTTTTATCAAGACACCTGAAAAGTCGGGTTAGTGAGAATTCTTACCCTTGACTTCTGATCACCCTCAATCTTTAATGCAACCCTTTATACCTGCTCTCTTCCAGGTGATATATGATTGTATGATCGCCTTTACCAAGAATTCTCTGGAGACAGTGCAGCTAGATACCCCTGAACTGGAAGTCTTCTCATAGTCATTTCCCATCTAGTCTGCTTACCAGTGTTTTTTGGCCATAAATCTCTGTCTTACCATCTATATTTGGCACTGAGCGAAGTTTCAAGGCTGCCTCAAATAACAAAAGTGAGATTTGCAATCCTTGTCTCAAAGTCATATTCATATTTGACGTTAGTTTCAAGATCACATCCCCAGAAGTATAATTTGTACATGAATGAAGCTTATCTGTCATTGATGTTTTCTACTTAAGTCAGCACACAGCATCATGTGTTAAGGACTCTAGTCTGTACTTCAGGATATGATGGGACTGCTATAAACAGGCAAACTGTCAAGTAATAGCATGACAATTTAAAAAAACATGACATTAGTTGACCACAAAAGGCACTAATTTACACAATAGGAGTTGAAACAAGAAGGCATAGATTTGAGTGACTTCAGGAGGAAATGTATGTGTGATTTGGGGTGGTTTTAGTACTGGCCGCATTGTAAACGTCCATGAAAAACAGTCAATAAAATAAGCATTTTCCTTTCGGGAGGCAAATACCGAGTGCCTGAATTTAAAAACATGGAATCCGTGAGCAATGAGGTCATTGCATGTGTGGTATTGGGCCCTCTGTCATCAGAGCCTATCCCACTGCAAGCTGAAGGATTCAGACACTTTGTGCCCTTGACAGAAAGCTGCAGGCAGCGGCTCTTCCTTTCACATCTGCAAAAACAAAGAATAGCAGTAGCTTCTACATGTTTTACAATCCCCTGGGCCTTCTCAGGACAGTCACCAGGTTCAAGAATTTCTTGATAACTTTGATAACTATGATACCTTTGAACTTTGAACTATGATAACTATGAACTTTGATAACTACGGTGTTGTTGGAACTCCTTCAAGAAATAGAAGAAAATTCATAAATAACAATATCGTTTTCTGGAAGAAAAACAAACCGCAGTAACGACAGACTAGCATAGAGCAGAGGGCCTCTGGTAGAGATGAGGGCAGGAGAGTTAAGGCGGGGGTTCTAACCACAAACTCCCCCAGCCCCCGTGCAGCTGCTCCTGGGCTCAGCATTGTACTCGGTGGGTCCTGAGTGCCCCCTGGTGGTCACGGAGCCCCAGGCAGGGAGGCTGGTGTCTGGGCTCACGCTGCCTCCCCCGCACTGTGTGTCTTGCGCGGTGATACATGGCCGTGTCCTCTGCTCTCAGGTTGTTCCTTTGCAGAGAGCTGTGTTCTTGGAACTGTCTCTGGAATTGGTGAATCGGCCCTTCACAGAGTCTGCATGGTAGGTGCTGCCACTACCAGGATAGATAGATCCAACTTACTCCAGGCCCTCCCTTGGATGCTGGCGGGCCCAGGCCATGCAGTAATGACTGAAGGTGTGTTCAAAGGCTGCACAGGAGAGTCTCAGTCACCCCTCCCCTCTCCGCGCTGCACCAAGCAGACTCCACCAGCTCTTCCTCACACAGGACACCTGCAAACTCGGAGACATCCTGGTCACGAGGCTGTCACACACCCACTGATTCCCTCACTCACATCCACTGCCATCCTCGGGATCTCTTGTTCTCCATCAATCACCTTGTAAAATCACGACAAGGACAACCCCGCCCAGTCCAAAGTCCATGCTGAGTGGTCTGTGTGCAGTCCTGATCCCTGAATGGGAGCACCTGGATCCCGGGGCTGGGGCTCCACTCCCAGAGCTGCAGGGTCAGGGCTGGGCAGGTTTTCATCAGCAGAGGGAGGATGCTATTTGCTTGTCTCCTGACTATGTAGCTGGATGTGGGTTTGGACACTGACAGAGGAGGAAGTGCCCCATTGCACCTGTGAGTATACTGGGTAGTGCGTTGGCTGCTACAAGATTTGGCAAGATATTGTTCTATTACGTGGCCATATCTTGGGAGAACTTCAAAGCTCATCATATTTTTTCATTTTTGCACACATAAATAAATAAAGCACTTAGGTTTGAATGTTAATGCATTTACATGGATCACATGTAAAATCACAAGCAGAATCATCAAGGACTGTGCAATGTATCCAAGAGGCTGTATCTGGTAGGTGTGAGCCCTAGTGCCTGGGCTTGTGATACTCACCCTGGACCAAAGTTTTCCCCTGAACCTGCTCCATGACAGAGTGGGATATGCCTAGTGAGGTCTGCAGGACCCTTTCTTGTAGTGAGAACATGTGAGAGCCTGTTGCATTCTAGTGTTTCCTGGAGAATGTCTGGTGACCCAGGGTTCACACAGGTGCATTTTCAGGACATTTGCATTTGAATATATGATATACCTGCTCATCCAGACAATCACAACAGTGAGCAAACCCTTCTCACCAAATGTCCCCCTCTGGACCCTCTGTGAGTCCTCTTCCCTTGCCCCCCACTCCCTCCTCCTACCCCATATCAGGTGAGTCATCATGCTCATGACCTCACCTCACATTTTTTTTTTTCTGGAATTTAATGAGTGGGATGTGCAGCATGCACTTTAGTGGACGGAAGACACCGAGTGTGGGAACAAGAGTTATCCTGACACCTTCAACCATTCCTGATGAGAAATATGAGTCTGGATGGGGATGTGACAGAGAACTCAGTTGGAAATTAAAATCGTTTGTAGACCACTTGTTTTCTTCTCTATGTTCCTAAAGAATCCCGTAAAATCAAGTTTTCTTATATAACATGCGTGCAGTGTGCTGGCCCATCTGGGATTCCTGTTGAGGTCTATCTTCTGAGTCTGACTGGAAGAGACTCCCTGTGTTCCCTGGCCCTCCTCAGGTGTCACCTGGTGACACTGACAGTCGTTTCTCCCTCCACAGGTGATCCTGTGGCCTTGGTGAGGTGAGAACGTTTCCTCATGACCCTGTGGCCTTTGGTGAGGTGAGGACATGTCCTCATGACCCTGTGGCCTTTGGTGAGGTGAGAACGTGTCCTCATGACCCCGTGCCTTTGGTGAGGTGAGAACGTGTCCTCATGACCCTGTGGCCTTTGGTGAGGTGAGAACGTGTCCTCATGACCCTTTGGCCGTGGTGAGGTGAGAACGAGTCCTCCTATTATTGCAAAGGTTCTCAATTTGAGTTGTTGGCAATTAGTTATAACTATAGGGGGCTCCATGGAAAATAGAGATGGAGAGGAAACCACAGACTGTGGCAGGAGAGCAGACTCATCCTCCACATGTAGGTGGTGCTGAGGCTGGACCCGGTGCACGCTGAGGGTGCCCTGGGGGTCCTGAGGGCCCTGAGGGCCCTGAAACCAGCCCCTCCTGCCTCCTTGCAGGAAGGTGTGTGTCTGGGCTCACACGCCTGTGTGTCTCACCCAGTAATACATGGCTGTTCCCTTGGTGGCCACAGAGCTCAGTGGCAGAGATCACTGCTTCTTGGATGTGTTCCGGGATATGTTTGTGCGGCTCTCGAGAGACGGTTTGTAGTGAGTGTCCCTGTGTTGTGTATTTCCCCATCCACAGCAGCCCTACCCTGGCACCAGACAGAAAAAGCTACAGTCATGTCCACTGGTGATGGAGTAACCACAGCTATGAATAGCACAGGTGAGGAAATGTGTCCGCTAGAGCTTCACTAGTCCTAGACAGGATCTGCAGCTCCCCCTGAGAGAAGACACCTGGGGACAAGGAGAATCAGGCTTTGTCAGTTACCCCAGTCACAGCCATCCCCACAAACCCATGTCTGACCTGAGACCCTCACCTTGAGGAGCTGTCACCAGGAAGAGGAGAAGACCCCATCTGCTCTGGAAGAAGCCTCATCTTCTTTGCGAACATGCTCTGCCTTCGCTGAGACCTCAGCCCTGCGTGAGGGAGAGCAGTGAGCTCCCACTGCCCAGGGTTGGATTTTACCCTGGGGCTTGAAGAGGAATTTCATTTAATAGCTCTATTAGGCGATGGTCACACTAACCCTGGTCATCCCAGGATCCCCACGGGAGCCTTCTGAATTTACATGGCTGGAAAGTATAGGGTGGGAAAGCATTGGGCCAACCAGATGGGTTGGAGACAGATCCCAGGGCAGGTCCACTTTTCTGAGCCCAGGGTCTCTGTTCTCCATAGCCCCCCTGCTGCCCACCTCCCATCTCAGCTGAGCTCCCCTTCCTCTCAGGTGGAAATGGAAAAGTCCTCCTGAAGACCTCTGTATTTCCCCGTATGAATGATCCAGATAAGCTCAGAATGGAGTGTGGACTTCAAGAAAGTTGAGGTCAGATGGAACCACCTTGACTGACCTCACTAGGCAATTATGTGTGTGTGTTGAGTGATTCAAAAGACTGGCCATACTGTAAATGTCTATCAGTTCAATTCTGTTCAGTGTCTCAGTCATCTCTGACTCTTTGGGACTCCCCGGACTGCAGCAAGTCAGGCTTTCTTGTCCATCAACTACTTCCAGAGTTTTTTCATAATCACATCCATCGAGTTGGTCATGCCATCCAACCATCTCATCATCTGTCATCTCTTCCTACTCCTGCCTTCAATCTTGCCCAGCATCGGGGTCTTCTCCAGTGAGTCGGTTTTCCACATCAGGTGGCCAAAGTATTGGAGTTTCAGCTTCAGAACCAGTCCTTCCAATGAATATCCAGGACTGATTTCCTTTAGGACTGAGTGGTTTGATTTCCTTGCAGTCCAAAAGAGTCTTAACAATCCTTAAGACCATTAAGAGTCTTCTCCAACACCACAGTTCAAAAGCATCAGTTCTTCAGCACAAAGCTTTCTTTATAGTCCAACTCTTCATATCCATATATGACTACTGGAAAAGCCATAGTTTTGACTAGACAGACCATTGTGGGCAAAGTAATGTCTCTGCTTTATAATATGCTGTCTAGTTTGGTCATAGATTTTCTTCCAAGGAGCAAGTGTCTTTTAATTTCATGTCTGCAGTCACCATCAGCAGTGATTTTGAAGCCCCCCCAAATAAATTATTTACTGTTTCCATTGTCTCCCCATCTATTTGCCATGAAGTGATGGGACCAGATGCCACGATCTTAGATTTCAGAATGTTGAGTTTTGGGTCAAGTTTTAGCTCTCCTCTTTCACTTTCATCAAGGGACTCTTTAGTCTTTCTTCACTTTCTGCCATATGGGTGGTGCCATTTGCATATTATGTGTCTGCATGTGTGTGTGTGTATAAAATATCCCTACTTCAATAAAAATTAAATTTAATAGGGAGAGAACAAGATGGCGTAGTGTAGGTGGACGTGGAGCACGTCTCTATCCACCCATACATCAGGAATACACCTTCTGACAAAGAAGTGCATGCAGAACACCTGCTGAGACGGGCAGCGGTACCTGACCAACAGAAAAGATATATAGACCCACGCATAATTTGGTAGGATGAAGGAACTAGGGGGAAAAACAGGAGTGTTCATAGGACTGGACCTGCCCTCGGCGGGTGGGGGAACTGAAGCAGGGGTCTCGTCTCCACCTTGAAGCGGTTGTCTGAGTTGGAGGAGAAACATTTAAGGCTGAGAGTGAAACAGCTGATCTGTGGCAGCCTAAATGGAATAAGAATCAGTCCTTGCCACAGCCATACATATCCTAGACAGGAACGCAGATCCCCTGGAAGGTGCAGTGACTGGGAGCTGGACTTTAGGGACTGTGGATCAATCCCAGGGTGAGGGCTGCTGTTAATGGTCGAGAGACAGGTTGAGGGGATGTGAGGGAGGAGACTGTGGTAAGAAATGCCTGTGGAGGAAAGCTGGGCAGCCCTGGAAGCAAAGTGATGCTGCTGAGTCACGTGTAAGGGATGGAGCCGTCACAATAGCCTCTCTCCCCCCATACACCAGCATTGGCAGCCGAATAATAGAGTGGCCCATCAAATGCCTGATGCACTGAACTACAGAGTAGGACCCCACCCAGGGTGCCCCTTTAAGTGCCTGACACGCTGATCTACAGATTAGGACCCCAGGCAGGGGGCCCCTCTATGTGCCCGACAAGCCAAACAGCAGAGGAAGACCCCGGGTAAGGGAGCCCTCTAAGTGCCTGAATGAGTGGAGCCGTGGAGGAAGACTGGCCAAAGAGGCCTTCTGATCATCAGCTACAAGAGGCTCCAAATGAGACTCTGATAGGGCCATAGCTCCTGCAGCGCGTGCAGCCCATGTCCCTGCACACTTGGTGCTGCCAGGGTCCCCACAAGCCAAGCAGCTGTGCCCCATTCACGCTCAGCTCTCACTGGGGCAGAGCTGCCACAGGCCAACAAGTCTTGCATCTCTGTGCGCAGGGTCGCTTCGTTAGTGCCCAGCTCTTTGTGATCACGCAGTTTGTGGCCTGCCAGGCCTCTCTGTCAGGGAGGGGAGTTCTCCAGGCAAGAATACTGGAACATATTGGTCAATACTGGTTTCATATCCTTCTGGAGCACTATGTTTCCTGCTGCCCTAGCCACCAACTCCCCTGAGTACCTGGTGCTGCCAGACCGGCTGCGATGCAATCAGCTACACCACCTCCACACTTGCCCTCACAGGGGCAAACCCAAGTCCTCCACTGCAGCCTCCGGAGCAAACCCCAGAGGATGACCCAGATGCAGAGGTGGAAATAAAAGCGCAGTTGAAGCCCAGGTGTAGTGTGGCTGAGGAAGAAAACCCGAAACCTTCCCAGCAGCTGCACAAGGTGCAGATTAAACCCACAAGGTCAGCTAGGCAGATTACATTCTCCATGGCTATGGAGTACATAAAAGCTCATTGAGAGTTTCCACAAGAGAAAATGCAGTGGTCTGATAGCTGTGGACACTGGAGGCAAGAACACAGAGGAGCAGAACCAGATAAGAATCTGAGCCGCCCCCACAGCAGGTCCAGAGATGAGCAGTGCTGGAGCGCATCCTCGGGAGGGGTGGCAGACTGTGACTCCTAGCGAGGGAGAAGACTCTGACAGCAGTCCCTCAAGGAAAGCACTTATTATTCTTGTTTTTTGACTTGTTCTGTAGATTCCTTTGGATTCTTTTCTTTTCTTTTTTTTTCCTTCTCGTTTTATTTCCCCCTCCATTGTAGCTGTCAATTTTATTGGCACTATGAAATCTAAGTAAGCTTTTGAGGTTTATTTGTTCCCTTTTTCTCAGTCATATTTTTTATTGGTGTTATAAACTTCTGCCTCTATGTTGGGCTCTAGCAGTTCTGGAGAGTTTTCCTTTGATTTTTTCTCTTTTTTAAATTTAAATTTTTAAAAGCTATTATTATTTTTCTACATTTGTTCCTTTGTTTGCTTTTCCTACTCTTCTTTTCCCCTTGCAGTTAATCTTTAAAGTATAAAAATCTTCATTTACCTCTATTTAACTTTGCACATCTATTCTTTCTTTCTTCTCTTTCTTTCCTTTCCTCTCAAAATATTTGTTAATTTTATTTTCATTGCTGTACCCCCAATTGGCACCTCGCTTAAGTTTTCTTTTCCAGTTTGTGTTTTAGTTAGTTTTGCTCTGATAGACATAATTTTTGGTTTCCTTTGTTCACTCGGTCAATCTATTGTGCTTTATTTTGTTGAACTGATTTTGCTTTTGGATGTATACGTAGCTTTGTATATTCAGTCCCATTTTTTATTGCTGTTATAAACCTCTGCCTCTATGTTGAGCTTTTGCAGTTCCGTGGAGTTTTCCTTTTTTCCCTCTCTTCGTCAATTTAATTTTTTTTAAACTTATTATATTTTTTGTACATTTATTCCTTTGCTTGACTTTCCTACTGTTATTTCCCCCTTGCAGTTAATCTTTAATATATATAAATCTTCTTCATCTACCTCTATTTAACTTTGCTCATCTATTCTTTCTTTCCTTTCCTCTAAACATATTTGTTAGTTTTATTTTCATTGCTTCATTCCCCACTTGGCACCTTGCTTTAGCTTTTCTTCCCCCCACTTTCTGCTTTAATTAGTTTTGTTCTTCTTTGGTAAATATACTTTTTTATTTCCTTTGTTCTCCAGGTCAGTCTATTGTACTTTATTTTTGTTGGACTGTTTTGACTTTGCTCGTGGGTATATATGTATATGTGCATATTCCTTCATTTTGATTATTATTTGCCTGATTTTGCAACTTCCATTTGTCTGTGGTTCATCTTTGGTTTCTCCTTTTTAGATATTTGTTTTAATCTTACCTAATGCCGTAATGAACCACTTGTGGAATTTTTTTTTCCTGACCGGAGATCAAGCCCTGAGCCTTTGGAGTGGGAGCACTGACTCCAAGACCCTAGGTTACCAGAGAACTAACCCTAGGGAGCATCAAAGTGTGAGAACTCACATAAAGGAGACCACTTGAATACAAGACCCACCATAACTCAACCACCAGTAGCACCCTGTACAGGACGCCTCATCTAAACAACAAACAAAACAAAAATACAAACCCAATCATCAGCAGGTAGGATTACAACCTCACTTGACTTTTCCCAGCAGAGGAAAAGCAAACAGATAAACAAAAATTCAGCACAACTCTCACCCTATGCAAAGCTTACACAAACCACTGGGCTAATTTTAGGAGGGCAGAAACCAAAAGGAAGAAAGAATCAATCTTGAAGCCTGAGAAAAGGACAGCTCAAACAGAATAAGTTTAAAAAAATAATGAAAAGGCAGAAAAATACTACACAGATGAAGGAAAAAAACTAGAAACACAGAAATCCAAATAAATGAAGAGGAAATAGGCAAACTACCTGAAAAGGAATTCAGAATAATGATAGTAAAGATGATCAAAAGCCTTGAAAACAAAATGGAGAAAATGCAAGAATCAATTAACAATGATCTAGAAGAACTAAACAATAAACATACAGAGACAAACAACAAAATTACTGAAATTAAAAATACTGTAGAAGGAATCAATAGCAGAATATCTGAAACAGAAGAATAAATCAGTGAGCTGGAAGAGAAAATGGTAGAAAGAATTTCAGAAGAGCAGAATAAAGTAAAAAGAATGAAAAGAACCGAGGACAGTCTCAGATACCTCTGGGACAATATCAAATCCACCAGCATTTGAATTATATGGGTCCCCAAAAAGAAGAGAAAAACAAAGGCTGTGAGAAAATTTTTGAAGAGATTATACTTGAAAATTTCATCAACATGGAAAAGGAAATAGTCGGTCAAGTCCAAGAGATACAAAGAGTCCCATACAGGATAAACCCAAAGAAAAAACATGACAAGACGCATATTAATCAAGCTAGTAAAGACTAAACACAAAGAAAGGATATTAAAAGCAGCAAGGGAGAAGCAACAAGTAATATTCAAGGGAAACCCAATATGCTTAATGACTGATCTTTCAGCAGAAACTCTGCAGGCCAGAAGGGAATGGCAGGGTATATTTAAAGTACTGAAAGGGAAAAATCCACAGTGAAGATTACTGTACCCAGCAAGGATCTCATTCAAAATTGATGGAGAAAAAAAAAATCTTTTCAGACAAGCAGTAGTTAAGAAAAATCAGTACCACCAAACCAATTTTACAACAAATGTTAAAGGGACTTATATAGTCAAGAAATAAAAAAGAAGAAAAAGAACCGACAAAATCAACCCCAAACAATTCAGAAAATGGCAATAGGAACATATATGTCAATAATTACTTTAAATGTAAATGGATTAAGTGCTCCAACCAAAAAAACGCAGTCTGGCTGAATGAATAAAAAAATCAGACCCATATATGTGCTGTCTACAAGAATCCCACTTCAGACCTAAAGACACATGTAGACTGAAAGTGAGAGGATAGAAATATATATTCCATGCAAATGGGAAGCAAAAGAAAGCTGGCAAAGCAATCCTCATGAGAGAGTCAATTCCTAGGCAGGTTGATAAGAAGTCTAGGGGTCCCCATGGAGAGGGGGGTTTGGAATTCTCAAGGAGGAAGAAATTTTCGCCCCCTCTACATTCCTTAGGATTATATAACAATAATGTATCCTGCTTGAAGACAGTCTCTGAAAAAAACCTTCTGGCTAATTCTGTTATCTCAAAATGTAAATCATGGGAGTAGGTCTGCTGAGGTCTTTACAACCTTTAGACATTCTTTTGATTCACTGTAATAACTAATTTGAGAGTATATAATTCCAGTGCTAAGACTAGCAAGGGGGGACTCTTTCTACCCCCTTCTGATGTCTATGTCAGAAGCTTTCTCTATCTCCTTTATACTTTGATAAAACTTTATTACACAAAAGCTCTGAGTGATCCAGCCTCGTCTCTGGCCCTGGATTGAATTCTTCTCCAGAGGCCAAGAACCCCGGTGTCTTTGCATGATTCAGCAACAACCTTTCACTTATATCAGACAAAAGAGACCTTAACATAAAGAAGATTACAAGAGATAAGGAAGGACACTGCATAATGATCAAGGCATCAATCCAGGAGGAAGACATGACAATTGCAAATATCTATGCGCCCAACATAGGAGCACCTCAATACATAAGACAAACACTAACAGACATAAAAGGAGAAATTGAGAGGAACACAATAATAGTAGGAGACTTTAACAGCCTTCTCACACCAAATGGACAGATCATCAAAACAGAAAATTAATAAGGAAACACAAGTCTTAAATGATACATTAATTGAGATGGATCTCATTGATATCTTCAGGATATTCCATCCAAATGCAGAAGAAAACACTTTCTTCTCAAGTGCACATGGAACATTTTCCAGGATAGACCATATCTTGGGTCACAAAACAAACCTCAGTTAATTTAAGAAAATTGAAATCGTATCAAGCATCTTCTCTGACCACAACACTGTGAGTCTAGATATCAGTTACAAGAAAAAAAAAAACAACAACACTGTAAGAAACACAAACTCACGGAGATTAAACAACACATTTCTAAATAACCAACAGGTTACTGAGGAAACAAAAAGAGAAATCAAACAATTTCTAGAAAAAATGACAATGAAAACATGACAACTCAAAATCTATGGGATGCAGCAATAGCAGATCTAAGAGGGAAGTTTATAGCAATGCAATCTTACCTCAAGAAACAAGAAAAACATCAAATAGACAACTGACATTTATACCTAAAACAACTGGGAAAAGAAGAGCAAAAACCCTCCAAATTAGCAGAAGGAAAGAAATCATAAACATAAGAGCAAAAATAAGTGATAAAGAAACTAAAGAAACAAAAGTAAAGATTAATAAAACTAAAAGCTGGTTCTTTGAAAAGAAAAACAAAATTGGCAAGCCTTTAGCCAGACTCATCAAGAAAAAAGAGAGAAGAATCAAGTGTAAACAAAATTAGAAATGAAAAAGGAGAGGTTACAACAGAGAATGCAGAAATACAAAGGATTATAAGAGACTATTATGAACAACTATATGGCAATAAAATGGATAACCTGGAAGAAATGGACAGACTCTTAAAAAAGTTCAGTCTTCAAAGACTGAACCAGGAATAAATAGAAATTATGAACAACCCAATTTCAAGCATTGAAATTGAAGCTGTGTTAAAAATCTCAAAAAAAAAAAAAAAACAACAAACAAACAAACCAGGACCAGATGGCTTCAGATGAGAATTCTGTTAAACATTTAGAGAAGAGCTAATACCTATCCTTCTAAAACTCTTCCCAAAAATTTCAGAGGAAGGAACACTTCCAAACTCATTCTGTGAGGCCACCATCACCCTGATACCAAAACCAGGCAAAGACAACACAAAAAGAAAACTATAGGCCGATATGACTGGTGGACATAAATGCAAAAATCCTCAACAAAATTTTAGAAAATAGAATTTAGCAACACATAAAAAACTCATACACCATGATCAAGTTGGGTTTATTCCAAGAATGCAAGGATTCTTCAATATGTGCAAATAGATCAACGTGATATACCATATTAACAAATTGAAAAAAAAAAACCCATATGATCATCTCAAGAGATGCAGAAAAAAGCCTTTGACAAAATTCAGCACTCATTTATGATTAAAACTCTTAAAAAATGTGCATAGAAGGAACCTACCTCAACATAGTAAAGGCCATATGTGATACGCCTACGGCAAACATTATTCTCAATGTCTCATTATTCTCAAACATATGTCTCAATGTGAGAAACTGAAAACATTCCCCCTAAGATCAGGAATAAGACAAGCATGTCCACTTTCAGCACTGTTACTCAACATGGTTCTGGAAGTCCTAGCTACAGCAATCAGAGAATCAAAAGCAATGAAAGGAATCCAGATGGAAAAAGAAGAAGTAAAGCTCTCACTGTTTGCAGATGACATGATATTGTACAAAGGAAACCCTAAAATTAGTATCAGAAAATTGCTAGAGCTAATTAGTGAATTTAGCAACATTGCATGATACAATATCAATACGCAGAAATCACTTGCATTTCCATATACTAACAATGAAAAATCAGGAAGAGAAATTAAGGAATTGATCCCATTCACCATTGCAACATAAAGACTTAAATATCTAGGAATAAACTTACCTAAGAGGACAAAAGAACTGTCCACAGAAAATTATAAGACACTGAGGAAAGAAATCAAAGATGACATAAACAGATGTAGAGATATTCCATGTTCCAGGGTAGGAAGAATCAATATTGTGAAAATGACAATACTACCAAATGCAATCTACAGATTCAACGTGATCTCTATCAAATGACCAAGGGCATTTTACACAGAACTAGAACAAAAATTCCCCAATTCATATGGAAGCACAAAAGACCCCAAATAGCCAAAGCAGTCTTGTGAAAGAAAAATGGAGCTAGAGGAATGAACCTTCCTGACTTCAGATTACACTACAAAGCTACAGTCATCACGACAGTAGGGTACTGGCACAGGAACAGAAATATAGACCAATGGAGCAAGATAGAAAGCCCAGAAATAAACCCATGCACAACATGGGTACCTTATTTTGGACAAAGGAGGCAAGAATATAGAATGGAGAAAAGACAGCCTCTTCAATAAATGGTGCTGGAAAAACTGGACAGCTACATGCAAATGAATAAAATTGGAACACTTCCTAACACCATAAACAAAGATAATGGGTTAAACATCTAAATATAAGACCAGAAACTATAAAACCCTTTACTGTTTTCCCTATAGAGGAAGACATAGGCAGAACACTCAATGACATAAAAGAAAGCAAGATTCTCTATGACCCACCTCCTAGAGGAATGGAAATAAAACCAAAAGTAAATATGTTGTACCTGATTAAGCTTAAAAGCATTTGCACAGCAAAGGAAACTAGAAGCAAGGTGACAAGACAACTCTCAGAATGGGAGAAAATAATAGCAAATGCAACAACTGACAAAGCATTCATTTCCAAAATATATAAGCAGCACACACAACTCAATTCTAGGAAAACCAACAGCCCGATCAAAAAGTGGCAGAAAGACCTAAACAGGCATTTCTCCAAAGAAGACATACAGAAAGCTAACAAAAGCATGAAAAGATGCACAACATTGCTCATTATTAGAGAAAGCAAATCAAAACCATGATGAGATATCACCTCACACCAGTCAGAATGGCCAGCATCAAAAAATCTACAAACAATAAATGCTGGAGAGGGTGTGGAGAAAAGGGATTGCTCTTGCACTGTTGACGGGAATGTAAATTGATACAGCCACTATGGAAGACGGTATGGAGATTCCTTAAAAAACTAGGATAAAACAACCATATGACCCAGCAATCCCACTCCTAGGCACATACCCTGAGGAAACAAAAATTGAAAGAGACACATGTAATCCATTGTTCTCTGCAGCACTACTTACAATAGCTAGAACCTGGATGCAACCGAGATGTCCATCGACGGATGGATGGATAAAGAAGCTGTGGTACATATACACAATGGGGGATTACTCAGCCATAGAAAGGGACACATTTGAGTCAGTTCTGATGAGGTGGATGAACCTAGAGTCCTTTAGACAGAGTGAAGTAAGTAAGAAAGTGAAAGAGAAATATTGTATTCCAATGCATATATATGGAATCTACAGACATGGTACTGAATAATTAATTAAAGGGCAGCAATGGAGGAAGAGACAGAGAAGATAGATGTATAGCCATGGGATAGGGGAGGAAAGGGTGAGATGTATGTACCATGTACCATGGAAACGTACATTACTTCATGTAAAATATATAGCCAATGGGAATGGCTGTATGACTGAGGAAACTCAAATATGGGCTCTGTATCGACCTATGGTTGGGTTGGGGAGGGAGATGGGAGGGAGGTTCAAAAGGGAGGGGATATATATATATATATGTATGGCTGATTCATGTTGACGTTTGACAGAAAACAACAGAAGTCTGTAAAGCAATTTTCATTCAATTAAAAAATTAATTAATTAAAAAAATGACGGATGGTGACTCAGAGTTGTACTGAGCCTCTTTGAGAAGAAGAAACAGAAAACACACAGTCACTGAGTACTAGATCACATGTGTGTGTTGGTGTGTGATTCACACAAGACATGTGTTAAACACACAGCTATACTGGAAAGAAACATAAAAACTACGTATAGATTAGTGAAAGCAGAATAAGCCACAATAACGGAACAGTGAGGACACAAAAGAGGTTTCCAGGGAATCGCTGGGCGGGATGAGAAAACCAGATTCTACCAGGAGTTCCCTCCCAGCGCCCCCGGGGCACCTGCTCCTGCGCGCAGTCCTGAACGTGGTGGGCCCTGAGCGCCCCCTGGTGGTCCTGGGCGCCCATGCACGGAGGTTTCTGGACTCACTCGGACTTCCCCTCACTGTGTCCTTGGCACAGTAATACACGGCCGTGTCCTCAGGTGTCACGCTGCTCAGTGAGAGAGAGACTTGGCTCTTGGAGGTGTCCCTGGTGATGCTGAGCCGGGATTTCAGGGCTGGCTTATAGCATGTGCTTCCACCACTACTTATTCCACCAACCCACTCCAGCGCCTTCCCTGGAGCCTGGCGGACCCAGCCTACAGCATAGCTGGTTAGTGAGAATCCAGAGACAGCGCAGGTGAGGGAGAGGGTCTGTGAGGGCTTCACCAGGCTGGGTCCCGACTCCTGCAGCTGCACCTGGGACAGGACCCCTGTGGACAGAGAGAAGCACGGTGACTCACGGGCTCAGATGCAGCTTCCCCACGTGCCCATGTCTGATCCAGAGACACTCACCGCTGGGAGCTGACAGCACGAAGAGGAAGGTCCACAGTGGGCTCATCTTCGAGCAGATGAGAGTCACCGCTCCTGAAATCTCTTCAAGCCTGAGGAGGAGCCTGAATTTAAGTGACCTGGTGCTTTGTTTCCAGCCTGTGACCTGAGTGGATATTTGCCTGTGGGAGGGGCCTCTGCATAAAAAGCAGAAAGCAGTGACTGGAGGTCCCTGTCTCTGGGGCTCCCCTTGTGAAAGTGGGTGCTGACTGTGCCTTCAGAGAACTCAGCCCCTTGCTGTAGTTCCCCTCCCAAAATTTGGGGTCCTCTGTGTCCAGAAACGAAAGGATGTGGAAGGGCTGGACAGGAAGAAAGATGTGGCCAATTATCAATCACAGATTTTGGGAAGAGAGTAATCCCATGAATGTTTATCTCTTTACTTGTCAACTATGCACTGCAGACTCAGTGTCTGCATAGCTGTCAGAAACTGTTATTTGTTTTTCTTTTCTGCTTTAGCTTATGCTCATAAACAGGATGTTAAAACATTGGACATAAAATGCACATAACAATTGCATTTAACTCAAATATACTCAGTACAATTTAATTTTTATCATAACTCCCAAAGGATTTATTTCTTCCCTTAAGTGTTGAGGATATTTCTTCACCTGAAACAGTTTAAAATTAAGAGCTGCTCCGGAGGTGGGGTTGTTCCTAATAACTAACCATGCAGTTAATTTTGTGGACAAAGTAGTCATTTCTGCTGAGATGCTCATCTTCCCAGCATGGCTGACTTGCCAGGTGGCCTGTTCTGCATTTTTCTGCACACAACTGAGTGTCTGCAGGAATTTGTGAACCTCAGGACCCGCTTCTTGAGGGTGGATATTGAGAACTTTAAGGCTACCAATTACTAAGGACAGACAGCGCCTGGGAGCTCCTCAGTGCTCCAACATGCTGGGCAGGTGCCCTGGTCACTCTGCACAGACTCCGTCCTCCTCCACGTGCTTATTTCTTCCTCTCTGTGTCCCTGCCATGAGATGGGAGCTCAGGGAACATAGTCCCCACCACAGTGGTGAGAGGTCATGCATGGTTCTTGGAGGTAAACCTTCACAGTGAACGGCATGCAGAGTGTGAGGGCGGCGTGGTCAGAGGAAAGCCCCTCCTCAGGAAGCAGGTTCCCTTGAAAACCCCACTGAGAGCAGCTTTCCCGAGCCCAGGGTCTCCGTGTCCTGGACTGAGCCTGAGGTCCTCTGAGTCAGCAGTGCTGGAGAGCAGAGCACAGCTCCCCCATCTCCCTGTGGCCCTGAGGCTGTGGCCTCGCACCTGCATCCCGGCTGTGAGCATGTAGACTGGGGATGACGGCCGTCACCGCGTGTCTGGACTTTAGGTGGGTTTTCCGGGGGTGGTGAGTGCTGCCATCAGAGGTGTTATCTCTCCTGGAGCCAGAAGAGACCGGTGTGAGTCCCCATCTCTGACTGACACCCTATCCGTGTGACCCTGGCCTCTCCTGCCCTGAGACGTCACCCCTTCGCATCTGGGGCAGGTCAGCTCTTCCTCGGCACAGGGATCTCACCTGAACACTGACTGAGGTAGAACCTACTGTCTATGAAAAGCCCTTTCTGGTCTGGCTTTGGCGATAGCAGTTCTGCACCAGCATGTCTTCTGTACCAGATCCTGTTTCCCGACATCTGAATGTGCTCTGGGGAGAGGTCCCTCGTCACGCTGCCTCAGTTTGTGGGCTCAAATGTCCCAGATGGTATCAGGACCCCTGAGGGTGACCCTGGATCTGTGGGCCTCTGGCATCCAGGTCACTGAGCTTCTAGATGTGTCCTCATCCCTTGGCTCAACACCTTCGTCCCTTATCAAAGCCAATGGGGTCTTGTGTGCATCACCTAACAGGCTTTCTTCTCTCCTGCACTTTCTCTGATCTTGTGATTCCATTGGGCCACCTGTAAAAGCCAAATATGCTTCTCATCTCAAGGTACTGGGGACTGCAGACCTCATCCCCAAATCCACTGCCTTGGTCTGTTATGGGGTTTAGTTTATGGCATCAGAAGTGGGATCCAGAGAATCCCCAGCAACTCCTCAGCCGTGAGCAATCAGACACTGGTACCCACTCTGACCTGTTGAGTTCAGTCCTCTCTGGATGAGTGTGGTCTAGTAGTTTTGTGTGGAGTCTTCAGGGTTTTCTATCTACAGTGTTCTGTAGATAATGAGAAATTTGCCTCTTGTGGTAAAGAATCTATTTGCAATGTAGGAGACCTGGGTTCAATCCCCAGGTGTGAACGATTCCCTGGAGTAGGAAATGGCAACCCACACCAGTATTCTTGCCTAGAAAGGACAAAGAAGACTGGCAGGCTACAGTCAATGGGGTCACAAAATGTCAGACACGACGATCGAGTAACACACACTTATCTCTAAACTCTGTGCCTGCCAAGCATTTCTGAAATGCAAGCTGACAGTGATACCGGCCTTCTTCAAGAATCTGGAATTAAACAGTCAAACTTACTACCTACAGAAACTAGAAAACAAACACCAAAAGAGCCCAGAGGCAGTGGAAGGAAGGAAATTACAAAAAAGTGCAGAAATTAATAATATTGAGATGAAAACACACATACACACAGACAAAACAGTGAAAACGATCAGTGAAATCAACAGATGGCTTCTTGTTGTTGTCGTTGTCATTTTTGCTAAGACAAACAAAACCATAAATCTTTAGCCAGTCTTCAGAGGAGGAAAACAAATTTACTGGAATAAAAATAAAAAATAGAAAAGAAATAAAGCTAATACCACAGAGATACAAAAAATCATATGCTATTATTACAAACAGCTGTATGCCAACACATTGGAAATCTAGAAGAAATGGACAAATTCCTAAACTATGAATCCTGCAGGACTGAATCAAGATGAAGGAGACAACATGAACAGACTGATCATTTGTGTCTAAATTGAATTTTATAATAATAATTTAAAAATCTTCCAAGGAGCAACAGTCTAGGAACAGAAAGCTTCTCTAGGGACTTTTATAAAACATACCTTTGATGAATTTAATGCAAAACTTCTCAGTAACTATTAACAAATCAAATTCAACACTGAACAGAAAGGATCATGCACCATCCTCAATCGTTTTTTACTCGAGGGTCATGGCAGTGGTTCAAGATTCCAGCAGCAGGAAACAGGCTGGTGAAAGTGCTCAGCTTCAAACATGCACCACCTTCCAAAAAAGGGAATGGAAAGTAAGGGGCCAGATCAATAGGCCCAGAGGCTGGAACAGGAGCCAAAGAAGATTATTCCCAGACCTTGAACTTGGTAGGGTTTGCATGGATGGACTTAAACACTGTTGGGGTCAGTGGGGCCTCCCTGGTGGCTCAGCAGTGAAGAATCTGCTTGACATGAAGGAAATGCAGGAGACTTGGGTTCAGTCCCTGGGTCGGGAAGATCCCCTGGAGGAGGAAATACCAACCCACTCCAGTATTCTTGGCCTGGAGAGTCCCATGGACAGAGCAGCCTGGCAGCCTACAGTCCATAGGGCCACAAAGAGTCAGACACAACGGCAGGGACTGAGCTCACGTGCACACTGGGACCAGGGGTCCCTTCTGACTTACATTCATCCTTTTTATGGAGTGAAACCCCTTGTAGCTGAGATATGCCTGTCTTAGTGCTGTATTATAGAACACAAATCCTCATGCATAGCTGAGTTAGAGGACTAGATTTGGGACTTCCGGTTGATGGTATTTAGACCACCATTGCTCTGTAATCTTTATTATAATTGACATTATAATTTAGTGTCAGTTCTTAGGTTGACATTTTGGAGGCTTTCTGGGATTTGCTAAGTGTAATGGGCCTGTGGGATGGATGTATTTGCAGGGCTGAAGGTGGACTGTGTTTGTCTGAATCATTCATTGAGTCTATGAATGTCACCTCACGTGGCATATGGGGCTTTGGAAAATGTGACTAGTTTAGAGGTCTAGAAATTTTGGATTTTCCTGGATTATCATGTGACTCCAGTTGAAACCACAACTGTGTTCCTCAGAGGGACGCCAAGGACGTCAGACCCTGGGAGAAGTGACCACTGATGGAGGGTGCTTTGCTGGACTATGCAGATGAAGGAAGTGGCTGAGAGCCAGGGATGCAGGCAGTGAAGCTCTAGACAGGATACGGCAATGAAGCAGATTGTCCCTGACTTTATCCATTCAGGGGTCATGACAGGAGCTCAGGTGGGGTGGTCTGTAAACAAGCCTTTATTTCCCACACTCCTGGAGGCTGGAAGCCCCAGGTCAGGACACCAGTGAGGCTGCCTTCTGGTGAGGGCTCCCTTCCTGGTTCACACCAGGCACCTTCCTCCTGGGTCCCCACCTGGTGGACGGGGACAGGCATGTTCTCTGGGGCTTCTTAGAAAGACTCCAACCCCATTCATGAGGGACTCCACTCTCATGACCTAAGCACCCGCCTAGGACCCCGATTCTAACATCATTATCCTAGGAATTCCAAACATGAATTCTGGGAGCACAGAAGCATTCAGACCCTGAGAGCCTTGGGACTGTGGTCCTGCCACACCTGGATTCCAATCCAGTGAAACAGTTATCATACTCTGGACTGGAATGGAATACGTGTGTGTTTATTTGAGCCGCGTGTGTGTGGGAACCTGACACAATGGTCAGCAGAGAAATACAGGCCAGGACGTGAGTCTCACATTACCCAGTGTCTCCCACATGGCGCCCTCTTACGAGGGGACCACAAGCACAGCCCCTGGGGACAGGGCGCTGCAGGCCGTGGTCCGGAAGGAGCAATGTGCTGCCACAGACTGAGCGGGACCTGTGTACATGTCGGCCCTGAGTCTGCAGCCCTGCTCGTGGCGTCTGACTGGATGCCACGTGTGGGCTGCTTGGCAGAGACTGGGAAATAGAAATTCATCCTTGGGTTCCCCAAGGACGATACCACTTTTAAAGAGAAGGAATGAGGCAGAGGACTTTCCAGGACACTACAGAACAAGAATCCCAAACTTGATATTAACCAAATATCCCAGATAATGCCTCAGCTAACATGCCTAAGAACAGTGAGGCTCTCAATACCCCCGATAAAAAAGTAATAAAAATCCATAAACCTTTGGAGGCAAATCTTTATCTCGCATCTTTCTTTCATATATTTGTTACCTTGAGATCTTGCTCAAAAACACCAGTGACCCACGAGAACATGATCTGATCTCTCAGACTCCAGACTCCTGGTGACGAGAAGTCAGGAAAACCATCATTTCTCTCCTCTCCACTCCCAGCACAGCCGCCCTGCCCCTCAGGGTTTCTGACACCCTCAGGATGTGGGTGTTCACACTGTGTGTCTCAGACAGTAATAAACAGCTGTGTCCTCAGACCTCAGATTACTCAGCTCCATGTAGGCGGTGCTGGTGGACGTGTCTGCGGCCAACGTGACTCTGCCCTGGAGCTTCTGTGCATACTTTGTCCACCATCTTTGCTGTCAATCCGTCCATCCACTCAAGCCCGTGTTGAGGGGCTGGTCACACCCAGTGCATGTTGTAGTCGCTGAAGGTGTATCCAGAAGCCGTGCGGGACACCTTCACTGATGCCCCAGGCTTCCTCAGCTCAGCCCCGACTGCACCAGCTGCACCTGGGTGTGCACACCCGTGGACCGGAGACAGAAGGGCATGAACCCCCCTGACTGGACCCTGTCCCTTCCTCCACCCCAGACCGGGATGACCCTGACCTGGAGCCAAGGCCCCAGGAGGAGGACTCTCCAGCTCCTGTCCCTGGTGAGGGCTGTGCTCCCAGGACTGCTGCGCAGAGCTGGTGTTGTTGTGGGTGATGTTCTCAGGGCTCAGAATATCCCAATTTAACCTAGGACACCACAGGTCATCTGCATGTTCTAGAGGCTGAAAACTTCACACTCACTACACGGGCAATATTAGGAAGGAGTAGTCTTATGACCCATGACCATGCTCAGTGGGAATTTGTGTGTCCGTGTCCTCATCCTTGTTTGAGGACGTGTGTCCCTGCCATGTCCCTGACCTCTGTGCACTCAGAGCTCTTGCGGTGAGTGACCGGCCCCACAGGACACAGTCCTCACCGTGAACCAGCCTTTAATGTCACAGAGACATCTTCACGTCTTAATCAGTGTGTTCCCCAAATTCTGCCACCACTGGGTATTCACACACACACACACACACACACACACACACACCTGTCACACAGGCATGCACAAACACACACATATGCAAACAGAAGCACACATGCACACACACACACACACTCACATGCACACACATACACACTCACACACACACTCACAGGCACACACATACACACTCACACATATACACACACATGCACACACATACACACTCACACACAAACGTGCACACAACACACTCAGACACTCACATACACACTCACGCACACTCACACATGCATACATACACACACTCACATGCACACACTTACACACTCACACACTCACATGCACACAACACAGACACTCACATACACACTTACATACACTCACACACTCATATACTCACTCACAGACATATACACATGTACTTTTCATGGCCTCATTGACTTGTGTATTCTCAACAGGACCCAATATTAAACTTCACCAGTCCTTGTCCTACTAGGTATTGTTTTCTGTGAAAAGAGAAGACTCCCTCTGTGAGTCTCCCCAGCCCCCTCCCCACATGCTCCTGGGCAGCAGCCCTGCAGTGGGGTCCTGGGCACCCCCTGCCTGGGCTCACAGGGCATCCTAGCAGTGTTTCTAGTCTGGTATGAAATGGCTGTGTTCTGCCTTCAGAGTATTCTTCTAGACACAGCATGTGCTTTTAAGTTGTCTCTAGAAAAAGCTTCAATAAACATACACTCTCTTGAGAGAGAACCAAGGAAGAAATTTATGAGAACACCTGGACGTCACCTCCCTGAGTCTGCAGCTGCACTGATGCAGTTGACACTCACAGTGAGTCTAGAGGCTCTCGAGGACTTGGGGTCTCTTTGCTTCCTGGAGCCCCCCGTGGGCTAACATTGTGTCACAGGATAGCTGCATACAGAAGCATGGGGCGCGATGCCCACTCCACCTACCGTTCCACCCCTGGATTCCCCTGTTCTTGCAGCACCTGGACCCTGCAGGGGCCCCACAAGAAGGTGCCAGACTAGCCCCCTTGTCAGAAACCAGTGCAGTCGCCCCCTGACAACTCACAGCACAAACGCCTGAGGGTCTCTAGTGCCCACCCCTGCTTGAGAGGAGACACCTGAAGTCAGAGGAGGATGAGGCAGCACCCTTGTCAGCTGACTCAGCAGATGCTGCCCTGAGGGAATGCTCACCCGGGGGAAGGGGGGAGTTGAGCATGCTCAGGCACCTCAGTCGTGTCTGACCCTTTGAGGCCCCACGGACTGTAGCCCACCAGACTCCTCTGTCCATGGGATTCTGCAGGCAGGAACACTGGAGTGGGTTGCCACACAGCACCCTGCAGAGAAGCTAGGTCAGCCATGTGCGTGTCCCCTGGCAGGACATCTCTTCACCAGGACGGCCTCGGGGTGCATCCATCCTCAGACTCCATCTTGCTTCTCCCCGTCCCTCCTGACCACCTGCCCGAGGACCTCAGGACCTGGCGTCAGTGGGGAGACAGACCCGCTGCTGAGTCAGATACAGCTCCTCCGGCAGGGCCCTGTGACCAACCCGCTTCTGCCCGCTGTTCTGAGTCTCCGATGGAACCTTCATACACATTCCTGAGCACCTCAGATACACAACAGCAGGAGAGGGATTCTGGCCAATTGATCCAGCAGGAGAGAGACCGGATCTGAGGCCAGCAGTGAGGTGCTCCGAGCCACGTCTCCAGCCGTGGTTACCAGAAACAGAAGTCCATATAGTCAACAGTAAGATTTTTCCAGGATTCATATACAAATGTGAGACCTGGATCAAAAAGAAGGCTGATCTTTAGATTTGTGATACTGGAGAAGACTCATGAGAATCCCTTGGACCGAAAGGAGGTCAATCCAGTCAATTTTAAAGGAAGTGAAGTGAAGTCATTAAGTCGTGTCTGACTCTTTGCGACCCCATGGACTGTAGCCTACCAGGGTCTTCAGTCCATGGGATTTTCCAGGCAAGAATACTGGAGAGGGTTGCCATTTCCTTCTGCAGGGGATCTTCCTGACCCAGGGATCAAACCCGGGTCTCCTACATTTTAGGCAGACGCTTTACTGTCTGAGCTACCAGGGAAGTCCACCTCTAATCTTAAAGGAAATCAAGCATAAATATTCATTGAAAGGACTGATGCTGAAGCTGAAGCTGAAGCTCCAACATTTTGGCCACCTGACATGAAGAAGTGACTCACTGGAAAACACCCTGATGCTGGGAAAGGTTGAAAGCAAAAGAAATGGGCAGCAGAAGTGAGATGGTTAGACAGCACCACTGACTCAATGGAGTTGAATTTGAGCAAATTCTGGAGGACAGTGGAGGGCAAAGGAGACCGGTATGCTGCAGTTCATGGGGTTGCAAAGAGTCCAACATGACTTAGTGACTGAACAACAATAACAATGCAAGGCATGGATTTCTGAAGGTTATATAGAGAGCTTCACACAAAACCATCATCCTCAACTCAGTCATCATTGCAGGTTCCAGGCACACAACTGCCCTAAGGATTTAGATCTCCCCATCCTGTGTTGAAGTGGAGAGAGAAATCAGGTGACAGCCCTGCTGAAGGCAAGAGA
Source organism: Cervus canadensis (assembly GCF_019320065.1). Lineage (NCBI taxonomy): Eukaryota > Metazoa > Chordata > Mammalia > Artiodactyla > Cervidae > Cervus > Cervus canadensis. Next base: position 7,997,592 of record NC_057402.1, read on the forward strand.
CTCTCTGGATTTGGGTGTGAGATTGATTGTGTGTCATAGGTGTGAGCTCTATGACCTTGCTTTCCCTCTTTGGTTCACTGTTGGCTACACTGATGAGAAGTGTTGGGTCAGAACGACCACTGGCCATTTGCAACAAAACATCGAGGGCAGGGAAGCTCATCCAGGACAGTTCTAAGATGTTCTCTCTCTTCTCTGCTCAGGGGCGTGCACAGAGGCTTAGCTCCACTACAGAGAACCTTGGGCTGGTGTTTAGATCCCACAGCTGCTTGCCTGCTTTACTAGTCTGTTTCTACAGATACACAGCAAGCGTGTGAAGCAGGTTGGTCTACTTGCGTGTTACAGATGTGAAGCTAAACGAGCCTGAACTTGTCGCTGAGGTGCTGCAGAGCACACATCAGGGACGGTGAGCTCTCCTGTCAAGGCGTGGGCTTCTTACGCTGGACCCGGCCGCATCAAAGGGGATCCTGGGCAGAGGTGGACTTGCCCAGTGAGGCTGCAGGGCTCTTCCTAGAAGGAGAACACTTGCTATTTCCCTGCATTTTAAGGAGCCCTGGTGAAGAAAGTGTATAGATCTGTTTTCAGCAGTTTCTGAAAATTCATGTTATCATCCACCTGACTATAATCTTTCCTCACCCACCTATCTATGTGTCTGTTGGTAATAGCTCTGGTGATGGTTATTGGACATAAAGGAAACTGCACAGTAGAACAGGATGCGGGTATGATCTAAGCCTGTAGGGATCCTATTGGACCTGGAAGCAAGGAGCACATATAGAAACACCTCTACCTACACGCCCTCTAACTGGAATCACTGAGGATCCAGTGGTGCTGCCTGGCTCATTTATGCTTCTCATGCAGGAGGCAACCAGGCAAGCCAAGGGCCGCTATCCTGGGAGGGACGGCTGGTCTACCAGTAGAGCAGGGCTGAGATTTCACAATGAGAATGGAAGAATATGTTCAAATCTTGGTAAGGCCAATGTTAACTTTTTCAAACTGTTCAGTTTAGACTAGATGTAAGCAGGGGAAAATGTGTATGACTAACTGTAAGTGGGCCTCTAGTTTTTACACTTGAGACACTTTTTCTTCCTATTTTCAGAACACCTTCTTATTCAGAGATTGAGTGTATAAGCTCAGAATCATGTGTCCAGAGAGGTTCCCCAGGGAAAACTGTTACATGGAGAGGAAGGCCCAACCCTGACAGGAAATGAACCGCTTAACTTCCATCTGCACCTGACCTGTTGCTAAAAGGCAAATCGTGGGTTCTGTATCCTCCAAGGAGTGTTTGTGTCCTCCTGAATCCTGAATCACACAGTTGTGAGAACTGTGCGCCCCCTGGTGGGACCTGGGCTCCCCTGTAGCCCTCCTGTCTCCCTGCAGGAGCTTCTTGTCTGGGCTCACACAGACTTCCCGTCACTGCGTCTCTTGCACAGTAATACATGGCCGTGTCCTCGGTGGTCACAGCGCTCAGCTGCAGGGAGGACTGGCTCTTGGATGTGTCTCTGGAGATGGAGGTGCGGCTCTTGAGACTTGGGCTGTAGCTTGTGCTTCCACTGTAGCTAACGTAACCCATCCACTGCAGCCCCTTCCCTGAGCGTTGGCGGATCCAGCCCCAGGAGGAGTGAGCACTGGTGATGGAGTAACCAGAGAGAGCACACGTGAGGGAGAGGGTCTGCGAGGCTTCAGCAGTTCTGGGCCCGCCTCCTGCAGCTGCACCTGGGCCAGGACCCCTGGGGACACGGAGAGTCAGCCCCTGTCAGTCACCTGCAGCCACAGCCGTCCCCACAGACCCCTGTCTGACACCTGAGACCCTCCCCTTGTAGGGCTGTGAGCAGGCAGAGGAGAAGACCCCCCAGCCTCATCTTCTTCTAGCGCACATCCCTGCCTTCCCTGCGACCTCAGCCCGTGTGAGGAGAGAGCTGTGGGCTCCCTCAGACCAGGGGTGGATTTTCCTCTAGAGAAGGTATGAGTATTTGCATGTGGGCGAGCTCAGTCCTTATAAGTAGGGACAGACTGAGGTCCCGGTCCTCTCGTCCTTCTTGCTTTCTCTTCCTATAATCTCTCCTATGCTGTGGTCCTCATCACTCGCAAGGGGATGGTCCACATAAATAAATACTTAGTCCATACGGATGTTAATTGACGGTTGAATAAAAAAGTCCATGGTGTACCAGGAAGTATGACATGACTTTGAGGATGAACAACAACAATAACGTAAGATGAAGTGGCAAGTCTCACTTAAAGAATAATTCTAAAAATCTTATGTAGATACCCCTTCTTTCAATGGTCTCCATGACTGTACTTGAACATACACAGTAAGAATTCAGTGGAACAGACATCTATTCACTGTCATGGATGCTAAGTGTACATTCCAGCTGCAGTGTGGCCTTCACTGTGGACAAGGGAGAACTTCAAGTTTGACCTTGCATATAGCGATAATACCTAGACAAAACATCAAATATAGGATCCATGAAATAATGTGCTATATTCAACATCACCGAAATTATAAACTTTTTTATTACAAAGGCACTGCTGAGTGAGTAAAAAGACTAGAAACAACCTGAGAATATATGTATATATATGTGTGTGTGTATATATATATATAGTTGGAGTATAGTTGCTTTACATTGTAGTATTCTTTTCTGTCATGCAGAAAAGCGACTCAGGCTTCTTGTTACGCTGGCGGCCCTGGGTCATCTGGAGAAGGGCACCAGCACGGAAACAGCACAGCACCATGTTCATGGCAGAAGTGCTGCTCAGATGGCTGTGAGGGGAGCTGTCTCAGGGAAGGAGTGGGGAGTCCTGTGCAACAGTACAGGTGTGGTTTGAACAGTTGGTTGTCATGACAACCTCAAATGAGGGCACTGGCCACATGGCATTGCAGGACACTCACGACATTCCTGATCCTTGTGGAGATCCACCCCAGGTATTTCACTCCACCGTCATGGCAAGATCATCAGATAAACCCACACACGTGTTCCTATGTATGGAAGAAGAGATGAACCTGGACTCCAGATTCCAGCCTGAGCATCCTCTTGTCTCATGTGCGCCTGGTCACTTTCAGCTGTGTATACACATCCCGTGAGTTGCCCCAACTCTAGCCCAAGGCACAGCAGGACGGTATTAGCACCTGGTGTCACGTTTCCAGGGGACCTCATGGGATGAATGCCCTAGAGCTGCAAGCACAGAGATAGACTTTAAAACACAGATAGAAGAGCAAAGGAAGAGAATGCTGAACAGTATTTAAAAATAATCCACTATAGCACTGCAAACAAGTACACGTCTTGAGAAAGAAGAATATATATATATACATATATAACACATATGTTATATATATAACATACATATATAACATATAACATATATACATATATATATATATATATATATATGTTCAGGACGACCAGAGGGGGAGTTATGTGCCAATGAATTGAAGAAGGGAGAAAATAAGGAAGGAAGGAAGGGAGGGAGACAGGGAGGGAAGGAGGGAGGGAGGCTGGCAGGGACAGTGTGCTGTGAGGACTTTGCACTAATTGAGATGTTTGTTGCATATAAGCTGGACCAGGCAGCTGGTTTGAGTTGACTATGGAGCAGAGATTACGAAGTAACTTTGGGGAGGACACAGTGTGAGTTTCCCAGAGAAATCAAGTTCCTATCAGGGCCCCTGGAGTGGGTCTCCACCCTGCCCCTTCAGGGATGGGCTCTTTCCACAGTTTTCTCTCTCTGTTCTTCTCCTGAGGTCACAGCAGAGGGTACTTCCTCCGGTGCTGGATCTGAATAGTCCTTGGGTGTCTTTGCAGGGTGGCGGGGTCTCTTCTGCAGCTGTGTGCTGGGGCAGGGATCCTGTCACTCTCAGGACATGCTTTGCATCACTGTGTCCCTTGCACAGTAATACATGACCATGTCTGAGGCCTTCAGGCTGCTCCACTGCGGGCAGGCAGTGCTGGTGGGCTGTGTGCAGAGATGGTGGCCTGGCCTTGGAAGGACGGGCTGCAGCAAGTGTCTGAGTCACCTGGATTGATGGCCCTCATCCACTCCTAGCCTTTCCCGGGGGTCTGGGGTACCCAGCTGACCCAGTAGCTGGCAAAGCTCTATCCAGAAATACTACAGGAGATCTTCAGGGTCTCCTCAGGTCTCTTCACCTCTGCCCAAGGTTGCTACAGCTGCAGCTGGGTGCTGACACCTCTGTGGGAGATGCAGGGCTCTGGTCAGTGGCTCATGCCTCCTATCCACTCTCTTCTGTGACCCCAAACCTGGCCCCTGACTGATGTGGGAGGACAGTCAGGAGGAGGTGAAGACAGTGGGAGAGCCCACCCTGGACGAGGACAGGAAGGTCAGCACTCAAGGACCCAGCTGGGCAGTGAGGGAGACTGCTATGGAGGGGGCCCTGGGTTTTTCAGGATAGTTTCTCCACATAAGTTTGCATATTTGCTACCCTACCCTCCAGGGAGACTCCCAAGGATTCATAACCGGAACCCCTGGGGCAGGGAGAGGTCCTTGTCTGAATCTCCCTGGAGCATCAGGATGACCTTCAATAGTGCAAGCCCACAGCTGGTGGGAGCCTCCAGGGCCCTAGGCTGCACAGAAGCGCTGGAGTGAGAAGTGTCCTCGCTGGTGTGCACTGTGGTCCCTGTCCTGGGTCTCTCGCCATGTGGTCCTCACACTGGCATCACCTGGGAGCCTCGTTCACATGCAGAATCTCAGGCCCCCCCAGCTGCCCTGAGACTGCATCTCTGGGGGGTGGGGTACTGATAGCTTATGGTGAATGGTGTTAGATTCATGATCTGTGAAGGAGAGAAGCTCATTTCAGGACCAAAGACACAGCTTCAGTCACTCAGAGCTTCATGTGGCAGAAGTTTTACTCAAGTGGAGAGGGGTAGGGAAAGCTTCTGACATAGACATCAGAAGGGGGCAGAGAGGGCCCCAGTCTCTAGACTTATCAAGGCCTTATGTAATTTTCAATTGTTTACTAACAATAGAAAGGTCTGGCCAGACCCACTCCCTCAACATGCATCTTAAGGTAACGGGATCAGTAAGAAGGTTTTTGTAAAAAAGGAGAAACATGTCGTTGAGCAAGACACACTGCTGTTATTTAATCATTACTACAGAATTCAGTTCACTTCAGTCACTCAGTCGTGTCTGACTCTTTGCGACCCCATGGACTGAAGCACACCAGGCTTCCCTGTGCATGACCAACTCCCAGAGCTTACTTAAACTCATACACATTGAGTTGGTAATGCCATGCAACCATCTCTTCCTCTGTCAACCCCTTCTCTTCCTGCCTCCAATCTTTCCCAACATCAGGGTCTTTTCAAAGGAATCAGTTCTTCACATCAGGTGGACAAAGGTTTGGAGTTTCAGCTTCAACATCAGTCCTTCTGATGAATAGTCAGGACTGATTTCCTTTAGGATGGACTGGTTGATTCTTCCTAAAGTCCAAGGCACTCTCAAGAGTTTTCTCCAATAACACAGTCCAGAATCATCAGTTCTACAGTGCTCAGCTTTCTTTATATGCCAGCTCTCACATCCATACATGACTACTGGAAAAACCATAGCTTTGACTAGATGGAAATTTGTTGGCAAATAATGTCTCTGCTTTTTAGTCTGCTGTCTAGGTTGGTCATAACTTTCCTTCCAAGGAGCAAGTGCCTTTAAATTTCATGGCTGCAGTCCCAATTGCAGCGATTTTGGAGCCCCCCAAAATAAAGTCTCTCACCGTTTCCATTGTTTCCCCATCTATTTGCCATGAAGTGATGGGACTGGATGCCATGATCGTATGTTGAGTTTTAAGTCAACATTTTCCCTCTCCTCTTTCACTTTCACTTTCATCAAGAGGCTCTTTAGATCTTCTTCACTTTCTGTCATAAGGGTGGTGTCATCTGCATATCTGAGTTATGGATATTTCTCCTGGCAATATTGATTCCAGGTTGTGCTTCATCCAGCCCAGCATTTCCCATGATGTACTCTGCATATAAGGTAAATAAGCAGGGTGTTAATAGCCTCCTTTCCCAATGTGGAATCTGTCTGCTTTTCCATGTCCAGTTCTAACTGTTGCTTCTGACCTGCATACACATTTCTCAGGAGGCAGCTCAGGTGGTCTGGTATTCCCATCTGTTGGAGAATTTCCAGAGTGCCTTGTGATCCACACAGTAAGAGTCTTTTTAATGTAGTCAATGAAGCAGAAGTAGATGTTTTGCTGGAACTCTCTTGCTTTTTCAATGATCCAATGAATGTTGGCAATTTGATTTCTGGTTCCTCTACCTTTTCTAAATTCAGCTTGACCATCTGTAAGTTCATGGTTCATGTACTGTTGAAGCCTGGTTGGGAGAATTTTGAGCATTACTTTGCTAGCATGTGAGATGAGTGCAATTGTGGAGAAGTTTGAGCATTCTTTTGCATCGTCTTTCTTTGGGATTGGAATGAAAACTGAGCTTTTGCAGTCCTGTGGCCACTGCTGAGTTTTCCAGATTTGCTGGCCTATTGCGTGTAGCACTTCCACAGCATCTTATTATAGGTTTTGAAATAGCTCAACTGGAATTCCATCACCCCCACTAGCTTTGTTCATAGTGATGCTTCCTAAGGCTGACCTGACTTTGCAGTCTAGGATGTCTGGCTCTAAGTGAGTGATCACACCATCGTTGCTTTCTGGGTCATGAAGATCTTTTTTGTATAGATCTTCTGTGTATCGTTGCTACCTCTTCTTAATATCTTCTGCTTCTCTTAGGTCTATAGCATTTCTGTCCTTTATTGTGTCCACCTTTGCATGAAATAGTCCCTGGTATTGCTTATTTTCTTGAAGAGATATCTAGTCTTTCCCATTCTTTTTTCCCCTCTATTTCTTTGCATTGATCACCAAAGAAGGCTTTCTTATGTCTCCTTGCTATTCTTTGGAACTCTGCATTCAAATGGGTATAGCTTTATGTTTTTCCTTTGCCTTTAGTGGCTCTTCTTCTCTCAGCTATTTGTAAGGTCTCCTCAGACAACCATTTTGCCTTTTTGCACTTCTTTTTCTTGGGGATGGTCTTGATCAGTGCCTCCTGTACAATATCATGAACCTCCATCCATAGTTTCAGGCACTCTGTCTATCAGATTTGATCCCTTGAATCTGTTTGTCACTTCCAGTATAATCCTAAGAGATTTGATTTGATTTAAATCATACCTGAATGGTCTAGTGGTTTTCCCTACTTCCTTCAATTTAAGTCTGAATTTAGCAATAAGGAGTTCATGATCTGAGCCACAGTCAGCTCCTGGTCTTGTTTTTGCTGCCTGTATAGAGATTCTCCATCTTTGGCTGCAAAGAATATAATCAGTCTGATTTCAGTATTGACCATCTGGCAATGTCAATATGCAGAGTCTTCTGTTGTGTTGTTGGAAGAGTGTGTTTGCTATTGAGAGGGAAACAGGCAGGAAGGCCAGGGGTTTCCAAGCGGAGGAAAGAGGCTGCAAGTGCCAGACATTGTTCTCTCTCTTAAGCGGCAGGAGGAAACAAACTAGAGATATTTTTTCCCTTCTCTACACAAATTAAAAAAAGCTTTCTCTTAAAATACTGTGTTCCAAAAAATAAATAAATAAACAAAGAAAAATAAAATACTGTGTTCCCATGACACCTGGTTTCACCTGAAGCTAACTGTTCTCAAGCCTTGAGTAAACCAATGCATTTTTTCTTATGGAAATATTTGTCTTAAGCTATGTTAATGTACCGCAGACACTGTCTTCAAGTAGGTTCTGCCAAATGGCTCAGAACCTACTTTCAAACCGGTAGGTTATACTCAGTATTGTTCCCCTAACCTATGTAAACAAAACTATTTGTATGGTAATCTACCCTTCTACAAGATTCAAGTCAGTCGTTTTATGGCCTGGGATGAATCATCTGGTGCCATTCTGAGTTTTCAGACATTCCTTTCTTTTCATTGACAGCCTGCTGGTGACTATATAACATCCAGCTGAAGACTAGCGGGGGCGGGGACGGGACTCTTTCTGCCCCTTCTGATGCCTATGTCAGAGGCTTTCTCTATCTCCTTTATACTTTAATAAAACTTTATCATACAAAAGCTCTAAGTGATCCAGCCTCGTCTCTGGCCCTGGATTGAATTTGTCTCCTCTGGAGGCCAAGAATCCCAGCGTCTTATCACTCAGATAAAACCTTTCACTGTGCCCAGTGTGTTCTCTTGGCAAAACTCTGTTAACCTTTTCCCTGCTTCATTTTGTACTCCAAGGCCAAATTTGCCTGTTATTCCAGATAACTCTTGCCTGCCTACTTTGGACTTCCAGTCCCCTGTGATGAAAAAGACATCATTATTTGGGTGTTAATTCTAGGAGGTTTTGTTGATCTTCATAGAACCATTCAACCTCAGCTTGTTCAGCAGTACTAACCAGGGCATAGACTTGAATTACTCTGATATTGAATGGCTTGCCTTGGAAAGGAGCAGAGGTCATTCTGTCGTTTTTGAGACTTCACCAAAGTGCTGCATTTCGGACTCTTTTGTTGACAATGATGGCTACTGCATTTCTTCTAAGGGATTCTTGCCCACAGTGGTAGATATATTGGTCATCTGAATTAAATTCACCCATTCCAGTCCATTTTAGTTTGCTGCTTCCTAAAATGTTGATGCTCACTCTTGCCATCTCCTGTTTGACCACTTCCAATTTGCCTTGATTCACGGACCTGGCATTCCAGGTTCCTGGGCAATATTGCTCTTTAGAGCATTGAACTATATTTCCATCACCAGCCCCATCCTCAGCTAGGTGTTGTTTATGCTTTGGCTCCCTCTCTTCATTGTTTTTGGAGTTATTTCTCCACTCAGCTCCAGCAGCATATTGGGCATTTACCAACCTGGGGAGTTCGTCTTTCAGTGTCCTATCATTTTGTCTTTTCATACTATTCAGAGCCTAAGGAAAAACATACCCTTGAGCAAGATGGGTTGTTTGTTGTGTAATCATTAGTTCTGGGCATAAAGAAAGTTAGCCTTAGAAGAAATAGTTTGTTGCCATAACAACTAAGAGTTTACTAAAAAACATTTTATGTGACTGAGAGGAAGGGATACAGAAAAAAACGTTGTCTCTTGCTCCTTCTCTGAAAGCCCTGGTCGCCTTATCGACCTACCTAAGAATTAGCTCTCAGGACCCAGGCATCTGCATTGGAATATGCTCTGCACGTGGGTCTTCTTGCACCAAATTTGGCGAAACTCTGTCTGCACTTGATTTTGGGATGAAAGTTGTCCTTGAACCTCCCTTCCTGGTGGGGATGAAAGAAAAGAAACCTCACTTTGGATGTGTCATGGGATTGAATGTGTTTCCCCAAACCTCATGTGCTGAAGTTCACCCCTGCTGCTCAGAACATGGCTGCATTTAGAGATGGAGTCTCGGTGGTGATATAATTAAGTTAAAGTGAGGAGATTAGGGTGGCCCTAATTCAGTATACCTGGTGTCTTCCCTGTGAGAGAGTCAATTCCTAGGCAGATTGATAAGAAGTCCAGGGTCCCCAGGGAGGAGAAAGAGGTCTGGGGCTCTCAAAGTGGAAATAATGGTCTGGAATTCTCAAGGAGGAAAGGACAAACTCCCCCCAACCCCTTTACATTCCTTAGTCTTAGTCAGTTACACAACTCAGCCTAAACTCCTACTGGGGATTATACAGCAACAATGTATCTGGTGGAGGATGGTTTCTCCTTCCTGAAAACCGTCTGACTCATCCTGAAATCTTAGAATGTATTACAGGAGTGGGTCTCGTAGGATCTCTCTATTGTTAAATTCTAATCTTGTTATCCTAAAATGTAAATTGTGGGAGTGGATCTGGTATAATTTTCACAATCTTGAGACATTTTTGATTCAGTGTAATAACTAATCAAAAGATATATAACTCCTTTGCTAACACTAGGAATGGGGTACTCTTTCTGCCCTCTTGTGATGTGTATGTCAGGAACTTTCACTATCTCCTTCATACTTTAATAAAACTTTATTACACAAGAGCTCTGGGAGATCAAGACTTGTCTCGGGCCCTGGATTGAATTCCTCTCCTCCAGAGGCCAAGAATCCCAGCGTCTTTTCATGGTTCTGCAACAACCTTTCATCTTGGGGGCTCATCCGGGATTCTTCAGGACAAAGTAAGGATGCTTGGAGCTCTAGTTCTTTGTTCTCCTAGCGAACACATTTTCTGCTGTACTTTACTAGCTCTATGGTGTGCTTGTGTGAATGAATGACACGCCTTTTCAGAAGTAAGTGAGGAGCCCTGCTCTGCGGTTCCGTGGTGACCTCATAGGGCTTAAGGCAGAAACCTGTCAGGGGTTTATACCGACCTGCCAATGCCAAGTGACACCCAATGTCTCCTTCAGGGACTGAGCAGAAATGGACAAAGCGTCTGGCCCGAACTCTCCTTTCTCGGTCAAACTTTCTGGTCTCTTTGACCGTTTCATAACTTCTTGGGAATTAGAACTACTAACCTAATCTGTCGTACATAGACTTTCAAGGGACTTGTGATCTATGCTGTTACTGTGTACTGTTACTTAGGTCCCAAACTTGGATTGGTAGTCAGGAAGCGCCTAGTCTCGCTGGGAGTTGAAAGTTCGGAAGCTAGATGGAGCTCTAGCTCCAAGAGGATCTCTGAGGTTGAAGGTTACTCTGATGGGAAGTGCAATGGTCTTCTTCCTTTGGTAATGCTAGCTCTTAGTGGACCAGAGGAGGGAGGGAGCAGGGAGGGACGCCTCTGGTAGAAAGATGGCACTGGTCACTTTTATTCTCTTTTACGGATGGGACGTAACAATTCCAGCCTCACTCCTTTGAACTGTATCTGGAAAAACTGGGATAGATTTGATTCCCAGAGCTTAAAGAAGACACACTTGGTCTTCCTATGTGACAGTGCATGGCCACGGTATCCATTGGATGATGGTGAACGGTGGCCGGTTGGAGGGTCTCTTAAGTACTATATTGTTTTACAATTAGACTGGTTCTGTAGGAAACAAGGGAAATGGGTTGAAGTAGCATATGTGTTGCCCTTTCTCTCTGTGAAATATGCCAGACTTATGTCCTAAGGGTATAGATTTGGGTGTGAAACCTTCAGCTACCTCCTGTCCTCATACTTTGCCCCCATACCCGGTGCTCCCAACTGAGCAACCTGAAAGTCAGAGAACCCCCCAAGGAGGGCTGCCTTGGTCTCAGTAGAAACCAAACTGAGATTCAAACTGCCCAAGAAGAGGTCCAAACAACACGGCCTCAGACTATTCTGGTTTCAATAGAAACTCAGACCATCGAAGTAAGAGATGCAGTGGAGGACAGGTGACAAAGAGATAAAGAAAAGCAGGTTTCTCCAGTCTGTCCCTGGACTCATATGTGCAGAGCAGCCCGAGAGGCTGAGGAACAGTCTCAGAAGCTGTTGCCTCTTCATGAAGCACCCACCGGGAGAAATAATCAATCTATGAGACTTAATAAGACCTTTTCTTATCAAGAAATACAAAGAATCAAGGAGGATCTGGGAGACTGTTTAGAGGACCCGGGAAAACATATTAGAGCTTTTAAAGGTGTTACTCTGCTTTATGACCTTACTTGGAAGGATGTGATGTATATCTTGGGACAAATGCTGACTCCCGATTCAAAAAGTCGAGTTTTGGGAAAAGCGGTTGCTTATGGAGACCAATGGCTTGGTAATGAATCAGTAGGGAAGAGGGAGGATGAGATAACCGCGCCCCCACCCACCCCCGCCCCGACACTGGGAATCAGGCCGTGCCAACTATAGAACCAGACTGGGAACATAACACGGCCAGAGGAAGATGGGATCAGAGTCATTTTGTCAGATGTATTGTTGAAGGACTCAGGCAAGCGTTTGCTAAGAGTTTAAACTATGGCAAATTAGCAAACATAGAAGAGGAGGAGAAGGAAGCTCCTGGTAAATTCCTAGGTATACTGAGAGAAGCCCTTCACAGGTTCACTGAGATTGATCCTGAAGGTGAAGAGGGAAGAGTGATCTTAAAAGACAGATTTCTGACTCAGTCGGCTCCAGATCTGCCAAAAGCTATTAAAACAGGGGTATGGATGAAATAAGTCTTTAGATATTCTGTTGCAGCTGGCTCAGACAGTCTCTTATGATAGGGAACATGAGGGAAAGAAAGAAAGGCAGAAAAAGACCAAGGAATAGGCGGAAGCCCTCGCAATGGCTGTCAGAACCGTTCTGAAACAGCCTGAGAAAATTGCCCAGAGGGGCCCGGGTGAAAGGGATGGGCTTGCTATTACTGTGGAAAGGAGGACCACGTGAAGCGGGATTGCCCTCAGGCATCTAGGCCACCCCGGCTCCATGTCTGGTCTGCACGGGACCACACTGGAGGAGAGACTGCACCCAGAGGAGTAGGTCTCAGCAGTAGGACTCTCAAGACAATCAGGACTGAAGGTGCACGGGGGTCCCCACACAAGCTCCCATCCTAATTACACCTGAGGAACCCCTGAGGGTTTTAATAACTGTGGGGGTCCAGTCCATCGATTTCCTTTTAGACACCGGGGCAACTTACTCTGTGCTTACTGAAGACCCTGGCCCACTTTCTTCCTAATCCGCATCTGTAATGGAACTGTCTGGACGAGCCATGAGGTATTATTTCAGTTTTTCTGTAAGTTGTGACTGGGACTCTGAGCTATTTTTCACACGAGTTTCTGGTCCTGCCAGAGTCTCCCTCATCCCTTTAGGGGAGGGATATACTAAGCAAGTTCTATGCCTCTGTTTTCATGAATATGGAGCCCTCCCTTTCTTTCCCTTATTTGAACAAAATGTAAATCCTAGAGTGTGGGCTGATGGAAAATCTGTGGGGCAAGCATAATGCTATTCGTGTAGTTGTCAAGGTCAAAGACCAACACTTATTTCCACATAAGAAGCAGCATCCACTGTAACCTGAGTTTAAAGAAGGGTTAAAACCCATCATCGATAATTTAAAGGACAGGGACTATTAATTCCCCATAACAGTCCATGCAACACTCCTATTTTGGGTATAAAGAAATCAAATGGTAAATGGAGACTAGTTCAGGATTTATAAATAGTAAATGAGGTGGCAGTTCCTTTGCACCCCGTGGTCACTAATCCTTATACTCTATTGTCTGAAATTCCTGAACGATCCAAATATTTCTCAGTAATTGATTTAAAAGATGCCTTCTATTCAGTACCTTTGGCGTAGGAAAGTTGATGTTTTCCTTTGAGGACCCTATGCAGCCAGCTTCTCAGTTAAACTGGACAGTTTTGCCCCAAGGATTTCATGACAGTCCTCACTTATTTGGACAAAGTTTGTCACAGGACCTACAAAACTTTAATAGCTCAGAAGCAGTGGTGTTACAAGATGTAGATGATATTTTGCTCAGTGCTGAGACAGAGAAAGCTTGTTCACGCATCTCAGAAGACTTCTTAAACTTTCTGGCAAGCTGCGGTTACAAGGCATCAAGAGAAAAGGCTCAGCTGTGTCAACAATCTGTTAGATATCTGGGTCTAATCATATTGGAAGGGACTCGGGCCATAGGTCCCGAGAGGATTAAACCTATACTAAATCATCCCCTACCTATGACAATTGAGAGGATTTTGGGGAATCACAGGCTACTATCACTTTTGGATTCTGGGTTATGGGGAACTTGCCCGGTCTTTATATAAACTTAGAGCTGAAACTCAGCAGACATAAACCGACAGACTGGTTTGTCTCCAGACACTCAAAAGGCTTTTAAGGTTCTTCAGACTGCTCTCCTGCAAGCTCCCGCTCTGAGCTTGCCCACAGGGTCAGAATTTAATTTGTTTGTCACTAAAAGAAAAGGTATGGCCTTGGGAGTTTTGACCCAACCCCGAGGGTCTCACCAGCAACCTATTGCTGAGCTAAGCAGAGAATTAGATGCAATTTCACGTGGGTGGCCCCACTGCCTAAGAGTAATTGGGGCAGTGACTTTATTAACCTGAAGCTTTAAAAATAATCAGTGGATGAAATCTTACTGTACTGACTTCTCATGATGTGAGTGGAATCTTACATCCTAAGGTTAATATTTGGATGACAGACAGAAGGCTTCTTAAATATCAGTCATTGTTTTTAGAAGGACCAGTAACTAAGCTTAAAGTTTTTGGGAATTTAAATCCTGCCACTTTGCTTCCTGAGAAAGAAAATGAAACACCTGATCACGGTTGTTCCCAATCCCTAACTTTAAACTATGCAGCTCGGGAAGATCTGAGGGATGCCCCATTAGACAATCCTGACATGGAGATATTTACTGATGGCAGTTCTCTTGTTCGGGATGGAAAGTGTAAAGCAGGTTACGCCGTGGTGGCTGCTGAACAGGTTTCAGAAGCAAACTCTCTCCCCCAGGGAACCAGTGCCCAGTTAGCGGAGCTTGTGGCTCTGATCCGAGCTGTAGAGTTAAGCAAAGGGCAGCGAGTAAATATCTACACTGATTCTAGGTATGCGTGTTTGACTTTACGTGCTCATGCTGCAATATGGAAAGAAATAGAGTTTAAAACAGCAGCAGGAGAACCAATGAAGCATTTCAGAGAGATCAGGAGACTTTTAGCTGCTATATATTGTCCTAAAGAAGTACCTATTATGCATTGCAAAGGGCACAGCAGGGATGGGAGTAAAGTAGCCCAGGGCAATCAGTTGACTGATTGCCAAGCCAGAAAAGTGGCACTTTATGAAGCCCCTTCACTGCAGACACCTTTGATCTGCACAGGTCCTGTGGAACAGGAAAAATCATCATATACTGAGAAAGAATGAGAAAGCTATGAGAAAAGAGGAGCAAAGATTACTGATAAAGGATGGTTACAGTCTGAGGATAGACGATTAATAATTCCTGAGAATGCTCAATGGAAAATCCTTAAGGGTTGACACCAGAGTTTTCACTGAGGTGCAGGGAGTACTTACCAGATGGCTTCTCATTTGTTTGACGGTAGAAATGTAATGAAAACTTTAAAGAGTATTAAAAAAAGATGCGAGGTCTATCAGAAAAATAACCCAAAGACTGAAATGCTAGCAAAATCTGCTTTACGACAAAGTGAAAGTATCCTGGAGAGGACTGGGAACGTGATTTTACTCATATGCCAAAAGCTAACGGATGTTCTTGCTTACAAGCTTGGGTGTTTACTTTTACGGGTTGGATTGAGGCTTTTCCCTGTCATTGTGAACAGGCTCGAGAGGATATAAGGATTTTAATTCATGAAATTAGCCCCAGGTTTGGGCTGCCACGGAGCCTTCAGAGTGATAATGGCTCCGCCTTTAAAGCCGCTGTAACTCAGGGGGTGTCTAAAGCTCTAGGAATAGAGTATCACTTACACTCTTCCTGGAGACCCCAATCCTCAGGAAAGGTTGAAAAAGCTATGACATTATGAAAAGACATCTGTGCAAATTAACTCAAGAGATGCAGGACAGTTGGATTAAAGTCCTACCCATAGATTTATTGAGGGCTCGAACTGCCCCCAAGAAGGAGGGACTGTACCCCTTTGAATGTATTTATGGAAGGCCTTTCTTATGCACAGACATTGTTATAGACCCTGAAGCTTTGGAGCTAAATAGTTATGTAACTTAGCTCTCAACTTTTCAACAGGCATTAACAGAACTCTGGGAGATGACTCCTGACCCCGCCTCTGAGTCAAGCAAGCCTCTTTTTGAGCCAGGAACCAAGGTCTTGATAACAACATTAGAGTCTGGGGGCCCATCCCTCGAGCCCCTCTGGGAAGGCCCTTACCAGGTTATTCTTTCTTCTCCCACAGCTGTCAAAGTGCCAGGAATTGATTTGTGGGTACATCACACTCGAGTTAAGAGGTGGCACCCTGACCAGAACTAAGTGACATCATTTTGTGTCTTTCCTTTCTATGCTCTGACTTTGTACTTTTCAGATGGGCCTGACAATCTATGTGAGCCAACTTCTGCTGACACGGAAGACCCTGAGTTTGCCATTTGATCATCAAGACAATGCCTTCCTGTCCTGGGCTCACTCCTAGGCTGCATTCCACAATCAGTCTAACTGCTGGGTCTGAGGAGCGCTCCCCTCTTCATCAGTGGAAGGCTTCCCGTGGTGGACATCTCCACTTCAAGTCTGCGAGTACCTTTGACAACTATCATATGTGATGCCTCTTCTTCATCTGATGACATCTAACAACCCTAAAATGGTTGCTCAATCTCCTGCTACTGCAGCAGCTACCTCCAACTGCCTCGTGGGGCCCCTGGATCAGAAACTCTAGGTAGGAGGGTTAGGAGAATATGTTGCCTCACCAATTTAGGGACAGTGCCCCTTGTCAGCTCAGAAGCAGTTAGGAAACTAAAACAATGCCCCTTTCCCTAGGAAACATAATCTCCTAAAACAAAAGGGGGGAATGAGACGGTAACAGGCAGGAAGGCCAGGGGTCTCCAAACGGAGAAAATAGGCTGCAAGTGTCAGACATTTTTTAATCTCTAAGTGGCAGGAGGAAAGAAACTAGTGGTATATTTATTTTCTCCCCTTCTCTATACAAATTTGAAAAGAGGCTTCTCTTAGAATACTATGTTGCCATAATGACACCTGGTTCCACCTGAACTTAACTTTTCTCAAGTCTTGATTAACTAATGCACTTTTCTTATGGAAATATTTGCCTTAACCTATGTTAATGTACTAGGCATTTACCCCAATCTCTGTCTTCAAGGCAGTTCCGCCTAAAGGCTCAGAACCAACTTGACCAACCAGTATGTTATACTCAGATATTGTTCCCCTAATCTATGTAAACGAAACTACTTGTATGGTCATCTGCCTCTGTATAAGATTCAAATCAATCGTTCTATGGCCCGGGATGACTCGTCTGGTGCCAAGATTATCCCCAAATACATTTAATGATGAGGGGCCTGGTGCTATTCTCTGAGTTTGAAGACATTCCTTTCTTTCATTAACAGACTGCTAGTAACTATAGAACATGAGCTAAAAACTAGCAGGCGGGTATTCTTTCTGACCCCTTCTGATGTCTATGTCAGAAGCTTTCTCTATCTCCTTTACACTTTAATAAAACTTTATTACATCAAAGCTCTGAGCGATCAAGCCTTGTCCCTGGCCCCGGATTGAATTCTTCTTCTCTGGAGTCCAAGAATCCCGGTGTCTTTTCTTGGTTCAGCAACAACCTTTCAGAGTCAAGATTTCTGGCCAAATATCAACCTGAGATACGCAGATGATACCACTTTAATGGCAGAAAGTGAGGCAGAACTAGAGTCTCTTCATGATGGTGAAAAAGGAGGATGAAAAAACTGCTTGAAATCCAACATTCAAAAAACTAAGATCATGGCATTTGGTAGGATCAGCTCATGGCAAATAGAAGGGAAAAAGTGGAAACAGTGACGGATTTCATTTTGCTGGGCTCCAAAATCACTGCAGACAGTGGCTGCAGCCATGAAATTAAAAGACACTTGCTCCTTGAAAGGACAGCTATGACAAACTTAGCATATTAAAAAGCAGACACCACTTTGCCAAAAGTTCCATGTAGTCAAAGCTATGACTTTTCCTGTAGTCATGTACAGATGTGAGAGTTGGACTACAAAAAAGGCTGAGTGTTGAAGAACTGATGCTTTTGAACTATGGAGCTGGACAAGACCCTTGAGAGTCCCTTGGACTGCAAGGAAATCAAACTAGTCTTCATAAAGGAAATCAACCCAGATTATTCATTGGAAGGACTGGTGCTGAAGCTCCACTACTTTGTAACCCTAATGCCAACAGTTGGCGTATTCAAAAAGACTCAGATGCTGGGAAAGACAGAAGGCAAAAAGCAAAAGGGGCATAAGAGGATGAGGTGGTTAGAGAGCATCACGGACTCAATGGACATGAATTTGAGTTGGGTTTGGGAGATAGTGAAGGACAGGGGAGCTTGGTGGGCTACAGTCCACAGGGTCACAAAGAGCTGGACAAAATTTAGCAACTGAACAATATTATACATATTGAATATGAAATATATCTGTATATATGCACATATGCATATATATATTCAATAGGAATAATATAGACTATTGAAGATAATATTATATTTTCTTATAATACACACACTCTCTCTCTCTCTCTCTCTCTCTATATATATATATATATATATATATATATATATATATATATATATGCTTCTGCTAAGTTACTTCAGTCGTGTCTGACTCTGTGACCCCATGGACTGCAGCACACCAGGCTTCCCTGTCCATCACTGTCTCCTGTAGGTTGCTGAAACTCATGTCCATTGAGTCGACGATCCCATTCAAATATCTCATCCTCTGTCATCCCTTCTCCTCCTGCCTTCAATCTTTCCCAGCATCAGGGTCTTTTCCAATGAGTCAGTTCTTCTCATCAAGAGGACAAAGTATTGGAGCTTCAGCTTCAGCATCAGTCCTTCCAATGAATACTCAGGACAGATTTCCTTTAGGATGTGCTGGTTGGATCTCCTTACAGTCTGAGGGATTCCAAGAGTCTTCTCCAACACCACAGTTGAAAAGCATCAATTCTTAACCACGGCCAAGGATGTGTCTGAATTCTTCTCTGCTGTCCTTAGCTGGTGGGCAAAGAGGCTGCTCATCACAGACACTGCATCTGTGTCCCAGGATGGGCAGAGAGTGAGCTGTACTCTGGAAGCCCTGCTCTTGGACCCCAGGGCATCTCATGGTGAAGATCAGGGTCACGTGGGTTCCCCTGGGGGCAGAGGGGTCCGGGCTGCACTGGGAAGGACGAAGGGAGGATGGGTGTCGCATGGGTGTGAGGACAGTCAGCCCCAGAGACGAAGGACAGGAGCTGTGGGTGGAGGGGTCCTCCGTGGGCCGTGTTGGGCAGAAGGGGGCTCGGGACTCGGGTGTGGACTGTTGGGTTGACATATTTGGGTGAGGAGAACCCAGGGCCAAGGCAGAGAGGGGGCATCAGTGCAGGGGGTTCAGGGAGGGAAAAGTGAGGGGGTGGGGTGGGGAGGGTAAAGGTGCAGGGTTGGGGGTGAGGGGGGCTGTAGGGACGGACCTGGAGAGGGGAGTGTGCGGATGAGGGTCCATGCTGCAAAGGGCCATCCCGGAGGCGGGGCTGTGGGTGTGGCGGCTTTCACCGCTTGGCCTGGGCCAGGCTGGAGGGAGAGGAGGCTGGGGCCTGTGACCAGCCAGGACTGAGGGTGTGCATGCTGGTGACTAACAGTGAGGGGAGCAGCGGCTCTCAGGGTCCAGGGAGGGCACTCCCGGTGGTCCGTGTTGGTCTCCAGGCGGATGGCGGTGTGACCAGCGAGGGAGCTGTCAGGGCTCTCCTGTGGGGACTGAGGTCTTCTGGGGGCGGGGGAGCCTCCTGGTGGGCAGGGGCAGGGTGGGGGTGGTGCCTACTGCCCCCTCCTTCCCAGGGCACTCACTGTCCCTGCACTCTGGGGTCCCCAGCATTGTGGTCCAGCAGCTCAGGGTCTCCTGTGTGCCCCCAGCCCCGACTGCTGCACTGCTTTCTGCATTTCAGTGAGACTCTGGGGGACCCTGTGGGCTAGAGCTTTGTGCATGGATCTCAGGGACCTGGGGCGGGTGTGGGGGGCCTTTGCGTGACCCTCAGGCCCTCCCCACTGCGCAGGGGCAGGAGCACTGAGAGCCTTGGGGCCAAGGAGCCCCCGCCTGCGGAGCCCTTCCTGGCTGAGCGCAGGGTCTCAGAGCCCTGAGCCTCCAGTCCTTGAGCTGCTTCCCCGTCCTCCCCAGGCTGCTGCAGGCAGAGCCCTGGGGTGTCCTTCTGCACCCCTGTGTCCTGTCACTGAGTCCTAGACGCTCCTTCCCTCCCACTGTAGCTGAAAGTGCCGCCTCCTCCAGGAAGTCACCCCGACCGACTCCAGACCAGACTGAGCAGGGAGACCTGGCCCCCCTGTCATGCTCTGCATCTTTGCTCATGAACTGCAGCGAGGCCTGCGCCTGACTGCGGCCCCCGCCCAGGCCCCGTGCAGGGACCCGGGATGGTGAGCAAGGGAAGGATTGGCAGGCACCCTGCCTCTGAGCTGGGCAGTCCGGCTCTCTGCTAGAAGTCTCTGCGGACCTCCAGGCCTGTGTGGGGGGTGGGGCAGGGCAGGAAGCCAGGCAGGAAGGGGCCTTGCAGTCAGACTCAGTGAGCAGCTGTCACCGGAGCTGGCCTGGGGCTTCAGGGCTTTCCTGTCTGGGGGCGGCGGGGGCGGGGGCGTTGCTGCACAGAGAAGAGGCTGCCGGGGCCCCGGGTGTGTCAAGCCGCTGCCCCACGGAGACCAGCTCTGGCTCTGAGGTCTGGCGCGTGGCCCGCACCCAGGAAAGAAGCGCGGTGAGTGCCGCCTTGAACCTCTGCCCCGAGCGGGGTCCAGACCCTCTTGCAGACAGGCTTGGGGGTGATGGGCAGGCAAGTGGAGGCTGTGGACACACCTGAACGTAGAGCCAATGGGGGCCTCGGGCTTCTGGGGGTCTGCTGTGGGCCGGGCCACCACGGCTGTCTGGGGTGGCCGAGAACTCAGAGCTGGAGCCGAGGCGTGAGCACCTGGAGGGGCCATGCTGTGGGGCTCCCGAGGAAGACCTGTGTAAATGACTCTCCTCTAGGAGGAGATGGCCCTGGGGTTCCCCCGTGGCTGGGAGGTGGGCCCGGGGGCCTCTTTTGTGGTGGTCTTTGTTATGCCCTATGTCTGAATCCCGGAGCAGGAAGAGAGAAGGCTTCCAAGACAATGCAACAGGCAAAGAAAGGGAAGTTTATTCCTGACTCGAGTCAGGGCTATTGCCGCAACCAACGCAGTGGTGCAGGGTCCAAGAGCCCTGGGCCCAAACGGTTACCCAAATTTATAGGGTGCACATAAGCAGTTGGTGGCTGGATTAAGCGGATTGGTTACCTGTTTGCAAAGTAATCTTATTGGCCCAAGCCTTTGCGGGCTTTTTTTCAAACTTGGGCATTTGCGGGCTTTTTCAGCTTTCCCTGATAGGTTCCCTTTTTCTTGCTAGGTGCATGTTGATTGGCTGGCTCTAGGTGGCCTGATAATCATGTTACCCTGGAAAACCAGGCCAACTCCTAATCTAGGCTGCCTGTCATGGCACAGCCTCACATTCCCCCCTGTCTTGTTGTTTCTGTGGAAGGCCCAATCATGGGTCTTCTATATCATCTGTGGGGGCAGTCAAATATTGAGATCTGAGTAATATTAGGTGGACGGACAGGGAGCGTGTTTTCTCTAACAACTCCCCCTTGAGAGACTTCATACTCAAGATGCTTTTTGGGAATTGGGGCGGAGGTCTCTTTCTTCTGTAACTTCTTCCTGCTGTGCCTGGGCGTAGGCCTGCCTAGCAGAGCAGAAGTCTCTCTATACCTGACCTAAGTTGGGGTGTTTTATATCTGAAACCAGCTCTTACTCTTGTAGTAACAGCAACTTAGTTTGAAACTGTTGGCGCCTCTCAGAGATAAAATAGACAGGGGCCAAACAGGAGACCTAACAGGATGGTCATCACTGGTCCCCAGAAACAGGAGGCAACATTTGAGGTGATTGGCTGGTGGTCAAGCAACAGAACTGTGTTCTAGGAATCTTGTGTTTAGTCTGAAGTTACCATCTTTCACCTGGGTGGGGGCTCCAGTTCTGTAGAAGAACTCAAAAGACATTGTTATGCATATTTCTTTGAGTAGGAACCAGGACCCGTCTCAAGGCTGTACCACCATTTGATTGTTTTCCCTCTGTTTCTGTATTTTTTTCCCTTCCCTGATTAGCAATTGTTTGAATCTACCCTTTGGAACTCAGGGAAGGTCAAGGAGGCTGAATAAAGCCTATATCCTACAGTACAGCAGATCTGTACTCCAGAGTCGCCACCCCACAGAGTCCTGTTCAGTTTTAATTTAGGGAACAGGGCAACTATGACTGTGATAATTTTTTGTCAAAATGGGGCATAGGACTGCCTCAGCTTGGAGAAGAGACACTGAATTGGAAGTATTCTTGAGTTCCAAGTCCTAGATTTGAGCCTTGTATGATTAAAATCTCAATCCCTTGGTCTGCCATTTTGTTGTAACATACCCAGTTAGTAGTAGCTAGAGGAGGGATAACTGGAGTTTTAATAGACAAAATAAATCTCTTTCTTTTAGAAGAATAGGCCTGAAACCCAGTCTGGACCTGGCACTTCAGGGAGACTTGTAGCCAGGTTGCCAGTTGCCTAGTTTTATAAAAAGTAAGGTAGAAGTTACTAGCTTCCAGCAGACATTGTTTTGAGAATGGTGGCATCTAAGCCTGACACGACTCAGAAAACTCGAGTGTTTAGCAATACAATGTCTAATCTGAAATTACACCCATAGTATCACCTGGTTATTTCCCAGGATGTCTGAACCATAGCTGAGTACTCTATTTTGACTTTTAATTGTGAAATTTTTCTTTAATAGCCAAAGCAGATGGCACCATTAATGATGTTAGTGTTTTTCTAGGTATAAGAAGATGCAAGAATTGGGACTCATAAAATCTCCTGAAAAGATCTAACTATCTGAAGGCCTGTTCTGCCAGTTTTTCCCAGAGCACGGAACGCCTCATTCTTGATCTTCACCCTGAACTCCTTTCAGGGCCGTTGAAAGTCAGCAGTTGCAGTGGCCATGATTTAATCTCTGTAGATGTAGGTGGCAAGTGTCAATCTTCAGTTGGCAGAGCCCCTTTTTGCTCATAAACTTGACTATGATTTTGAGGGGGCATTTCATGACCATTTTTATCCCATGGTGCTGAGAATGTCCATTCTCAGGTTTGGCAAAGATTTTGTTGACAGGCCACTCAGTGTGCTGTTACTGGACTAGGCCATAAAACAGTATCCAAAATTCTCTGGACCACCTGTCTTACTAGCCTCTTGGTCCAGGAAAACATTCCCTCTTGTTGCTTTTTCTCTTATCTAGAGTTATACTGCCATCATCATCGATCTCATATATATATATCATTTTATCAGAGGCCTCAGTCACACATTTGGCACTGTAAGAAATAGCAATTTTGTAAAACAGGTGAAATACAAAGAACATAGCCAGCAGTACTAGTAAAGTCGCAAGTAAGACCTAAGAGTTTCCATTAGATGTAACCCAGTATATCCCAGGTCGTCTGACTTAGTCTACTCTGTACGAATCTTTATCTTTCAGGGAAATTATACCTTGGCACCACCGTCTATAAGGCACATAGCCCAGTTTTCTAGTGTTACTAGACTGATTACCTTTAGTATGATTTAATTGTTTTTAACACAGAGGAGACTTTAAACCTAAATTACCATAGCCTGGTGTTATCTATATAAATCTATCTCATAATTGTGGGAGATTTCTTTTTCTTTTGCTAAAACTTTTCTTTTTGCTCTGATTGAGCTTGAGGAATAGAAAAAGGCTCAAATTTATGGCCAGAGTCAGAGTAGGCATTTTTAATTGGCCCAGTGAGGGGATCCCGTCTGGTAGTATCACAGTGACCTGAATATGACTATAATTTTTTTTAAGTAAATTTCCTCAGGGCCAACCAGTTAGAGTCTTGTAGCAGAGAAATTTACCAAGGTAACCCAGAACTAGATACAGGTAATTGGCCACAAACCCAACAATTGGATTGAATTTTAAAACTGGCATAGAATCAGGCCTATGATAGAAAAGCATTTGATTTATATACAAAGGTCTAAGAAGTCAAGAAAACATTATAAATGATCATACGAAGCAGATCCAGCATCTTGGGCAAGCTGTCTACCTCTGATGTTGTTGTCTTTTCATCTTGGTGTAGAGTAGTTTTTCCTACTCCTGGAAAACACACGATTTAAACCTATAATTTCTCAGATAGAAACCATAAAAGTTATAAGCATATTCACCGGTTCATTCAGTCCTTTGTTAACTTTTGTGAAGTCATCAGGTTTTTCATTAGAATACTAAGACATATCAAAATGTTAAGAACTCCATATAATTTCTAGGATATCTGTATTAGTAATTTTTTATACATTATAACATGAGTGGATTTACTACTCATTTGATAATCTTTTTCATGTAATTTAACCAACCAAATAAACAGTTTAATATCTCTCTTTGGGATGTTTCAGGGGCCCTCTGAAACACCCCAAAGTTAGCTAGATGTCAAAGGAACTTCAAAAGAATTCGATTTAGGAAGTTTTATCAAAAAGATCAATTAAAAGCTTTAGAACATTTGGTCAGATTTAGTCAATTTTGATGGGTGTATCATTTAGCTTGTTGATATGTCACAATGGGTGCAAATACCAAGGCTCAAGGTCTAGTGAAAGTCAGTTCTGCCATCTTGGACCTAATTGGCTCTAACCAGTTTTCTTACGACCCTGTCATTCTTAACCAAATCTATTTATCTAACTAATTGTAATCTAATTTTAGAAAATCCTGATCATGCATAACTCTTTTTAGTATTTTTTTACACTTTTTTTTACTGAAAGCACACTTCTTGCTTTCCTTTAGCAACCAAGAGCTAACTTTTATATTAGCATTTTATAGATTGGTGAGCATAAATATCAGTGATAATTTCTAAAACCCTTGCTTTCTTAAAACATTTTAGGATGGCATCAAATATTATTTATTTATAGTCCCAAATCTCTTTAGTTTTTCTGTAAAAGGAAATCAGTGTTTAGTAGTAAATATTTCAAAATCTTATTTCATTTGGAAATGACCTAATTATTTAATAAACTTCTAATACTTAGTTTAGCACAACCCTTAGAAATTCAAGTTACACCAATCTGGAGAGACTATTTTAAACTGAAATTTTTAAAGAACAATTATCTTTAATAGAGTTTATATACAAACTCATACCTCATCTACATTTTTTAGAAGTTTTTTTTTTTACTCGAGGTAATTTCCTTGTTAACAAACCCGTAACAGGTATAATATTTAACTTATATTAAACCAAGGTACAATGAAAATATTTCACTTGATGTTAATTACTCTAAGACATGTCTATATTAGATAGGTCAACAAACAAACATTAATATCAGGTATTTAATACTGAATATTTCCCAGTTCACCTAAACCTGGAATTTATTGTTTAATTTAGAGTTATTTGATTTGTAAGCACTTACCCCTTTTTTTAAAGCCAATTAAATAGAGCTCATTTACAAATTAACCTAAAAAATATTTTCCAGAGACAAAGACATACCAAAACATATTTAGACAGACACAGTGCAAGATCTAGCTTTATTTTCTAAGTTTGGTCATGAATTAGATATTACAATATAAAATTTAAATAAATAACATTTTTAAAGGCTTCTTTTTTTTTCTTTTTTTTTTTGCAGTCTCAGGGGTTAAAGATGGTCTAGATGAGTGTTCCTGAGAGCCCTGGTCTCAAGGCACAGGGAAAGAAAATCAAGTTCTAACAAAACGGTGGCAGGTCTAAATGGTGGCCAGACAAAGCAAAATAGCCATCACAAATCACAACACAGAACAGAGTTAAAATACATATAAACCTGGCAGTTCTCATCAGACACTCCCTTGAATACAAGAATACAGTCTCTCAGAAAACCTTCTATAGAGACACAAAACTTCAGATATCTTCAAAGATTTCAAAAGGAGGATAGGAAGCCAGGTTGAAAGAAGAAGGAGGAGGAGGCGGGAGAGGGGGGCAAAAGGGGTGGACTTACAGACGTCTCCTGCCACCTACAGACACCCAGGCGTTACAGGACTTTTCCCTGGGCTTCCAGAAAAGGGAGACCAGAGACAATGCCGGCACACACACAAACACAGAGAGCCGAAGACAAACACACGGACAGACCAACATCGGCCGACAACACAGCGCTGGGTTTTCAGGCCCCCTGAATTTTCTTGCCCCCCGGTACAAGGTTTACCTTACCGAATGGCGTCCACTACTCACCAGACTCGGGATCAGGAGAGGAACTCTCCTTCCCACAGAGCCGGCTGCCTTCCAGTGCGCTCGCTGGCCTCGGTCTTGCGCCGGCTGGAACGTCCAATCTGTTCCCACTTTATAGAAAGCTTTCTCCTGCACCAGATACCTTCCTGCTTCTCAGCAGGGCCTTGGATTTACACTGGACTTTCCTGTCCTGCCTGAGCACCGGTGCTATTATTTATCCTTCCCCTCTGTCCTGGAAGTGTTCTCTTTCCCCGGTCAAGGGATCCCGGACGAGCCCCCAAATGTTATGCCCGATGTCCGAATCCCCGAGCTGGAAGAGAGAAGGCTTCCAAGACAATGCAACACGCAAAGAAAGGGAAGTTTATTCCTGACTCGAGTCAGGGCTCTTGCCGCAACCAACGCAGTGGTGCAGGGTCCAAGAGCCCTGGGCCCAAACGGTTACCCAAATTTATAGGGTGCACATAAGCAGTTGGTGGCTGGATTAAGCGGATTGGTTACCTGTTTGCAAAGTAATCTTATTGGCCCAAGCCTTTGCGGGCTTTTTTTCAAACTTGGGCATTTGCGGGCTTTTTCAGCTTTCCCTAATAGGTTCCCTTTTTCTTGCAAGGCGCATGTTGATTGGCTGGCTCCAGGTGGCCTGATAATCATGTTACCCTGGAAAACCAGGCCAACTCCTAATCTAGGCTGCCTGTCATGGTGCAGCCTCACAGTCTTCCTGGGATCACTTCCTGAAAAGGGGCCTGAGTGCTGCCTCGATCCTGCCTCCCGTGGAGTCCTCCAGATCTGCTCCCTATGAGCCAGCACTGCGGCCAGCCCCAGGCAGCAGGCAGGGTATGGGGTCTGTGGTCCTGGTGGATACATGCGGACAGTGTGGCTCTGAGGCTCCTGGGTGTCAATGTGGGGACCGCAGGGGCTGGACATGTCCCTGGGCAGCTCAGGCCACTGGGGGTAACTCTGGCCGGTTACTCTGGAGACACGGAGGAGGATGGGGACACAGTCGGAACCCATGACTTGCCCAGCTCCAAGACCTGGAGACGTTGCTGGCCCACCCCAGGTCTAGGGCGGTGCGGGTCAGGCTGCACTCTGCTCTCTGACCTCTGGCCTGGGCTCGGGTCCCTAGGGGGCCAGTATGGCTACATCTCCTCTTTCAGTGTCGCTCCCCTCAGCTCCGCAGTGACCCAGAACTGCCCAGAATCCCCGTTACCCTCCCCGGCCCAGGGCTGCTGTGATGAGGTTGGGCGGCCGGTCAGGACAGGACCTGGGAGTGTGGGCCTTTGAGTCTGAGCCTGGCCCACTGCCCGCCCGCGGCTGGTGCTATGAGTGGCTGAGACCATGGGCGTCCCAGCAGAGGCCCAGCCTGCCTCAGGCCTGCACAAGTTCCTCCGGGTCGAGGGGGCGGGAAGCTGCTGGGGGTCTCATTGTCTGGGTCTCAGCAGCCCAGCTAATGGCCCAGGACCCTTCGTCAGGCTGTTGCTGCCCTGAGAAAGCAGGCTGAGGGTGTGCAGGGTGCAGTCCGATGTCAGGAGGGCAGAGCCGTACCCCAAACACAGCTTACAGCATCTCTGGTAGTGGGCCCTCGCATTCAGAGGTTTCTGTCATGGAGAGTGTCACTGTGGGCCAACCGTAACTGTCATAACACCACCATGATACAGCCGGCATCAGAAACCCCGCTGCTGGCCTTCAGCGCCCCTGTGGTCTTGTCTGGTGGGTGTGGAGCCCTCGGAAGCTGTCAGCTGGTCCAGGTCTGGACGGGCCCAACGGCAGGGTGGCCTGTGATGCCTCCTTGCCCAGCCCACCATGCAGCCATGGAGGACCCTCGTCCAGGTGCAAGGCTGTGTTCATCCTGGACTGAGTGGCTCTCTGAGCCCAGGTTTGATGTCCTGCTGAGCCGCATTCCGAGCCCCTTCAGGGCGGTGGTGGCGGGTCAGGGAACCTCAGAAGCTGAGCAGAGGCCAGAGCAGGGCGGCCGTGGACAGTGTCCTCACAGGAACCTGGCAGGTAGGGACACCAGTCTATCTTGAGCTCCCCAGGCTGACCTATGGGGTGGCGGGCGGCTAAGTTGCAGGGCTGGGAGGGAGACTTAGGTGTAATGGCTCCCACGGGCACTTTCTGCAGAGGCTGTCCTGTCTTAAATATAAAAGCCATCTCATCAGTTTTCAGGGTCACTTCAGGTGTGGAAAGAAGAGGGTGCCCCCTTGGTGTCCACATGGGCTTGCAGTGGCTTAATAGAGTGAGTCTTTGTTTCCCGTGGGCGAGATCACTGGGTGAGCTGTACAGAGTTCTGAGTGTCTGATCTGAGTCTGTGCAGTGAACTGGACAGAATTTGACTTCCTAGACTTTCATCTGGACTTCCCTGGTGGCTCACTGGTAAAGAAGTCTCCTGCCAATGCAGGAAATGTTGGTTTGTTCTTGGGTCAGGAAGCTCCCCTAGAGAAGGAAATGGCAACAGACTCCATTATTCTTGCCTGGGAAACCCCATGGCTAGAAGAACCTGATGGGCTATACATTCCATGAGGTTGTGAAAAGTTGGACACAACTTAGCGTCTAAACCACAACAAACAAGAATAAGAGTTTCAGTGATGACGTCTGGCTGTTTGCTGACATGTCATCCAGCCTGAGCTTCTCCTTTTGGGGGCATCAGGGCAGCAACCCACACACAGCCATGGGGCATCAGGGCAGGATTCCTACACATGGCTATGACCAGTTTTGCAGACGTCTGAAACCTGTCCCAAATCCACCGGGGCCCAGATTCGCCTGTGCGGGTGATTGCAAACTCGGTAACCTCAGCGCTTTCTTGAGGATTAGCCTTCTAATTAGATTCCTACCTCTTCCTCAGTCAGTTTTGTTGCTGGAAAAGCAGCATTCTGGGTGATGGCGCTGACTTTGTCGGCCAACTCTGCGAACCCCTGTGCTCTGACCTGCTCGGGCCTCCCAGCCCGCACTGTGTCCAGGGCAGAGGAGCAGAGCCTGTGGGGGGAGCAGGTGGTGCGGGGCAGGGAGCGCCCCTGGACTGGGGCAGAGACAGGGAGCAATGCTGCAAACACGCTGGATGGCCGGGCTGCCTGCGAGCACAGCGCGCTGGGGAGGCGGCCTCCAGCTGGAGGGTGTGTCGTGCCCTGCCCGAGGGGCAGAGCCGCTGGAGCGCATGCCACGGCTAGGCTTTGGCTCCACAGACACAGCTCCTCTGGGGGTGGGCGCACGCGTTCCGGAGCTGTGGGTGGGGGCAGGTGTGTCAGCTGCCGCAGAGGGAGGGAGGCGGCTCGGGTTGCTGGCACGGAGTGGCAGTAGCTGTTGCAGAGCCTGGCGGACTGAGTGCTTGCTGTGGTCTGGGCACCATGCGCAGCACCCACGTGCCACTTTCTGGGTCCTCACCATGAATCCCCAGGGGACCCGTGATGACCGTGACGACCAATTACTCCACAGGCTGGCCACTGGCAGCAAAGGACCCAGCACACTGTTGCCTGCCAGCTGCTGGTGGTGCCAGATCTCCATGCGAGGACGGAGGCTGTGATGAGAAGACAGCACTGGGGTGGGTGGGCAGGGCTGGTTCTGGGCTGGGGGAGGGCTCTGGGTCTGGGGAGGATGGGGCAGAGGCAGGGAGTCCAGGGCAGGTCCGCGGTGAGCTCAGGCAGAGTGGACGACGCACACTCTGCTGGGTCTGGACGGAGGACTCGCCAGCCCTGTGTTCTGAGGCTGATAGTGCGCCTTTGAGGACAAGAGGAGCCTGGCCACTGCCCCGGGGTTCCTCTGGGCACCACACGGGGCCCCAGGTAGAGGGCAGTCTCCCCTCGTCCCCTGCAGGTCACCTCTGGAGCCCCAGGTGGCCAGCAGGGCCCCTGGAGCCAAGTGCCCCCGGCATGTGCCCTCGTGGGGCTGCAGCTGTCTGGGCAGCTGTGGCTGCTTGCTGAGGCCCTCAGCAGTGTCCATGCCTACCCGCTCAGCCTGGGCTGGGTGAGGCGGCCTGTCCTGGGGGCTCCATGCAGGTGGGTTTTCCTTCTGAGGCTGCTAGCAGCCCCCGGGCCACAGGGACTGCAGTGCTGCCCCCTGTAGGGGGCCAGCTGGCGTCTATGAGCAAGGACAGCTGAGAGCAGGAGGCAGGAAGGCGTGGCTCTGGGGAGTGGCGGGAGGCCTCAGTTCAGTCAGTTCAGTCTCTCAGTCATGTCCCGCTCTGCGACCCCATGGACTGCAGCACACCAGGCCTCCCTGTCCATCACCATCTCTCTGAGCTTGCTCAAACTCATGTCCATCGAGTCGGTGACGCCCTCCAACCATCTCATCCTCTGTCGTCCTTTTCTCCTCCCGCCTTCAGTCTTTCCCAGGATCAGGGTCTTTTCCAAGGAGTCAGTTCTTCACATCAGTTTGTCAGAATATTGGGTCTTCAGCTTCAGCATCAGTCCTCCAATGAATATTCAGGACTGATTTCTTTTAGGATGGACTGGTTGGATCTCCTTGCAGTCCAAGAGACTCTCCAGAGTCTTCTCCAACATGCAGGTACTGAGGCGGGGCCGGTCAGGGAGGCGTGGCTCTTGTGGGTGGTGGGAGGCCTAGGGAGCATCTCCTCCCCGGTGGGGCCCGCCTTCCCCCGACGAGCCCCTCCCAGCCGGTCCAGGGCTCCTGGGGCTCACTCACCAGTCACTGTCATCAGTCCCACTCTTGATACTTGCTGCTTGGTCCAGGTTTCTTTGGTTCTTCCCCAGAGACAGGGGAAGCTATCCTCTATTTTAGACGCTACTTCTGCTTTCAGTTTCAGAATCGACTAATACCAAATAAGTGTTTTCCATTGGGCTGCTTCAGGTCAAGAACCATGACAATACTGCCTCTGCATCCCCTCCCTCCTCCCAAAGCCCTGGATGAACCCGAAACCTCTGACTTTGCTCAGCGGGACTTTGCAATGGCTAATCCACAGCAGCCCACTTTCTCCAGCTTCTTCTCCCAGTTGGGGGATGAGCCAGCTGGGCAGAGAAGAACCTTGTCTCTCAAGAGCTTTGGTGGGAGGATGGCCTTTCGCCATGGGGTGCTGTCTCTGGTTCACTTGCTTCCTCAGGTAAGAGAGGGAGCAGGTGGGCCAAAGGAGGCTTTGTCAAGGTTCTGAGGAGGTACCCCTGTGTTCCAAGCATGTAAACCCAGGCATCTGCCAGACCTGATCAGGAGAGGGAGTGAACAGTCCTGCCCCTGGACAAGGTAGGGCACCTCTTCCGCCTGCACTGGGCTCTGCAGGCAGGGGTCGGTGGGAGGTGGGAGGACCCTGGGGAGGTTAGGAGGGTCTTCACCCATGAATGCTGGCATTGAATCTCCCAAGCAGACCCAGTCGTCCCTGGGCTCCCACTTCCTGGAGCCATTGTGGGGCCAGGAGAGTGTTTCCAGAACCTTCCATCGCTGAGTTTTAGAACCCAGTTTGAGTTTGAGGATTTTAAAGCCTTTACCCCAGAATTGTGGAAAAAGAGGATAGCCAATCTAGATTCTAGCGCTGGGTCTGCAGAGCCTGGAGGCCTTGGGCTCCAGGCTCGCCTCCTGGGGGTGTGTCCTCACGGGGGCCAGACACACCCAGCACTTGAGCACACTCATTCTTGCACACACGTGCATGACGTTCACCTCAGAAACAGCCAGAGGTCACCCAAGGGTGAGAAGTGTCTGTCTGGGTCTCTGCTCTGTCCTGAGGCTGGACGTGGAAGGCACCCACCCTGCCCAGCTGCCAGAGGACAGTGGGGCTGCCACGTGTGGCAGACCACCCCATTCGCCCCCCACCCCACGTGAATAGTCCTCGACTGGGAGTAGTCCTCGACCACCCTCAATCCAGTTTGGGTTTGGCAAAAGAGAAGGCACCTAGGAGATGAGGAAAACCTGTGTTCAAGAGCAGTGATTTGGAGAAAAGCTAAATAAAGTTGCCCCTAAGGGGGTTGTTAACACTGGGACCAGCAACTTTGTGTCAAGACCCAGTAGCTGTCTCAGCTCTCTCCTGACCAGTCTCAGGCTCAGTTTGAGTTCTTAGGAATACAAAATACTAGAGGACACCTATGTTTGGTTTTCAACATTTATTTCAGAGTGCTGGTCAGCGGCCTATCGAAGAGACCTGGTGTGAGAAGGCTGACCCTCCTGATACCTGCCCCCACCCCTGTCTGCCGCAGACTTCAGCTTTGCTGTCTATCACTGATTCCTTCTCAGGTGTTCCTACTACCTCCCCTGCAGTTGTGCAGGGGTCAGGAGGGTGGTTTACACAGATTGTACGGTTTCTTCCTTAATTTTGGTGGTATGGATTTTTTTTACATTTGTGGCCACACCAAAGAGCAATGCAGCTAGAAGGGCGTACAGGCGAGCGAACACCAGTCTCAGATAGACTATAACTGCTTTTTCGAATGGTACTGATCGAAATTCATTCGGAGGGGGTCCGCTGTCTTCACTCCCTCCGTCACCCTTGGCTTTGCAAAGCGGAGGTGCCCAGCCCCTGTGGCAATGGCAGTGGTTTTCACTGTTGCAAACTCCTCTGAAGCTGCATTTCTGAGGGGCACACCTGTACTCTATTTCACCCACAGAATTGTTGCAGAAGCTGTTTAAACAGTACACTCTGTTAGCACAGACGGCACCGTCTCTCACTCGGCCAACATCAACGGTTCCTGTCCCACGGTGTAGGTCCAGTCCAAAACACAAGGTCCCTAATATAGGAGTTTGATGAAATGCAACGTGTTCCTGCAGCCGGGGGAGAGAAGTGACGTTGGTGCACTGCAGCCTTCCACAAGGCTCATCCCGCCTCCTACAAGCTACAAAGTGGAGAGAGTCATCTCTTAGTCTACAGTGTCCAAATCGGTTGGCTCCTCCGTTTAGACCATAGCATATACGGGGAGCATTGAAAGCCCCTCTACCAAAGATTTCTTTGCAATGCACATTGCGGTCAGTGCAACTTCCATTAAAGCAGTAGCCTTCTTCACCACATGGGGTTCCATCTTGCATAAAAACATCTTTAGGACAGAGCTGACTAACCCCACGGCAGTACTCAGGAAGGTCACACATACTCTGCATGGGTCTGCAGAGCGTCCCAGGCTTGGAGAATGTGCAGTTTGTGCAGCATGTTTCTGCATCACATTTACTTTTAGCAGTCCAGGAACAGAGGGTGTCACAGCATGGGTTGTTATAGCACTGCTTGAAGGAGCCACAGTCGCATCGCTCCCCATTTTCCACTTCTCCGTTTCCACAACGTTGGTGTGTCAATGATCTATTGTAATATTCTGGCTTATCTTGATACATACAAATGCCTGTATCATACAGAATTGTATAATATAAATGCTCGTAGGAGCAGTTACTGAAAGCATCTGTCAGTGACTGGTAGCCATTCATAATGCAGGTGGTCCTTCTCTGGCAAACACAGTTATCGCCGTCATACAACAGACCCACACTTCTGCCCATTAGAAAGCACAGATAGAGAGCCGCTGTTAGGAGATTTTTCCCTGATGTAGCAATTGGCAGCAAATTACTTCTATGGCACAAACTATACAGGTTTGGAACATAGGTACCATCAGGTGGTTGAACTGTATTAAAGACTATGGATGTATGTGGTTTAAAAGCAGGAAACAGGTTAAGAGCATAGAACTGGAAATATGAGCTCCCGGACACGAGAGACGCAGTGCTGACTGGGTCCCTGACGTCATAAAGGTGTAGGACGCTAATGTAAAACCTAATCTCAAGACCACGATAAACGGCATCAATGATATTGCCCACATCCACCATGTACTGAACAGTTGCTGACACATTCCTTAAGGTTCTGTAAAATGCATTAGTAGACTGAACTGATCCTTTCATAACTGCTACATGGAATGCAAAGGTCTTACTAGACACCCTGGGGCCTGCAGTGATGTTTGCTGGAGAGAGCAGAGGGTCCCTTTCCTCCTCATACCCCGGTCTGTGCATGGGTCCCATTGCATTGGCATCTGCCACCATCTGAGAAACAGCGTGCTCAAACTTTTGAGAATGCTTGAGGGGGCTGATTTCGTAGGTAAGGTCATCCAACTTCATATAACCCTGGAGACCCCCATAGCACGTGTTCATGGTGACCATGGAGAAAGGGGTCTCCTCCAGGTAGCCAAAGTAGTAACAGTCTTCAGGGACGAAGGGGTGGTCCGTCTGCAGGACTCCTTGGTCATCCTGAGTCATCATCAGGTACCCAGGCCAAAAGAGCCTCTTGCGCCGCATGCGGATAAGGTGCCTCTGTCCCCCAAAGCGCAGGCTGTAGGAGAGCCAGCCCAGCACCTGGGCCCCCTTGCCTTGGTGCGGCTCCTTCCTGGGAATCACCACCTCCGTGGAGATGTAGCGCCATGAGGGGCGGTCCGGAGAGCACTGGACAGCGGCCAGCACTGCCCAGAGCCCGAGCAGCCAGAGGGCTGCCCTCAGGGTGACCCGGCCCTCGGCCAGCATGGGGGTGCTGCTCAGGGATGTCGGCCAGCGAGGACAGAGAAGGGGAGGCCCCGCAGAGGAGCCAGGCCTGAGCCGCGTGCTGAGGCCACTGCCGCCCGAGGAGACACTGAGGGAGAACAAAGGGTGCCTGGGCTGCCAGCGCCCAGCCCGGGCGGGTCATCTGCAGAGACTGCGTCACAGTCACCGGGCGAGGCCCTGGGGGAGCCTGGTCATCAGACCAGCGGGGGCTGAGCAGGGGCGGGCGGAGGGCGGGTCCACGAGGGTGACATGGCAGGGGCAGGGCAGGGGAGCGGAGGCCTGTCTCCACCCCACACGTCCAGCCCTTCTTCCAGCGGTCTGCATGCCCGACGTACACCTGCACCGCGGCTCACGACCCCGCTCTGCCCGCGGGGGCTGCCAGGCCCCCTCCTGCGCAGTCCTCTCTTCCTCCCGGTGAGCACCACTTCCTTCTACTTTGGCGATTGGAACCAGACACTGCTCACGTCACGTTCATAGGTGCTGAAAATGTCTTAAAAGTTCATAATTGCATGTGTCTTATTCTGGTTAGC
The DNA here is from genome assembly GCF_019320065.1 of Cervus canadensis. Lineage (NCBI taxonomy): Eukaryota > Metazoa > Chordata > Mammalia > Artiodactyla > Cervidae > Cervus > Cervus canadensis. Next base: position 8,032,254 of record NC_057402.1, read on the forward strand.
AGGTAGGTCACTTGCAAACCGTGTGTTCCTCTTGGTTTTCGCTTGGAAGCTTCTTTTAGGCCCCCTGAGGAGCAGGCTCCCCACTCTCCTCTGGGACGCTCTCTGTGATTCTTGCTGACCCCGGCTGGTGAGACCAGAAGCCAGGCCTGACTGTGAGACCCGGGTTCCCTTCTTGTCCTTCTGTAAGACTCTTTCCTGGCAGGGGATGATTTTCACCTGTGCCTCTGTGGACCCAGGGGGCCTGCTGGTACCCAAGGGGAACAAGGAAATATTTCAGGCATTTTTACACAACTTTGTAGCCATCCACAGAGGACAGAAACTCACTCACAGGGCAAAATCAAAAGCAAGATTTATCTTTCATCTTTAATATGAGAACTCTGTATCAACAGAGGGTGCCCCCTGCTGCATTTTGCTCATGGGGCCTTGTCGCTTTTTGCCTTCTTGTCTTGGGAGAGAACAAGTAGGATCTGGTTCCTCCCCTTTCATGTCTGTGTCCTGTTGCCTTGACTGCAAGCTGCTCGCTACAGGGAGGTGGCCCATGGTGTACGGAGTGGCTGTCTCCTGATCCCTGCCCCCTTGCCCCAGTATCAGCTTACAGGAAACCCTTGGCCAAGCCCCGCTGGGCATGGCTGCAGGGGATGAGAACCGGAGCCCTCCCTGCAGAATCCAGCGGGAAGCAGGGAGTGTCTGCAGCAGCCTGTGGCCTGTAGCACTCTACCTCCTCACCTCCCGGTCCCTGCACCACACGAGGAACTAGAGTGAAACCCCAGGCGAGACGACTCAGGAGGACCCTCGCTGGCCCTCTGCTCTGTCCGCTGGCTCTGCCAGTGAGGCTGCGACTCGTGACCCGACTCCCGGCCCTGGGCGGATCGGCCTGCCGTGAGGCCAGCCGAGCGGAAGGAGCTCGGGCTCCGGGATGTCTCTGGGCCCTGCTGCTCCGCAGCCCTGCCCCTTTCCTCTTGGCTCTGAATTCTGTGTCCGTGCCTGCTGTCATCCTGGGGGAGTTACAGACGCCTTCACGTCCTCCTCACCGTTTGCAGAAACGGTCAAAGGGAGTACTTCCTGCAGGCGGGAAAGGTGTTTGCTTTCACCTGCTGGATCCTGTAGAGGACGGCGCGCTGCGTCTGCCTTCAGGCCTGTGCAGCAGCGGCTGTTGCGGCGGAGGCACGTGCTGGGGAGGCTGTCAGCTCTCCCTGCCCACAGGTAGGTCCGTCTCTGATTTCCGGGCCTGGTGTTTTTGGTTGCAGGAACACCGGATGTGGGTTGTGCGAGGGCTGGCAGCCTGTGTGCTCCTGGGAAGTTCTGTGATGATAACTGGGCAGGTGCTTTGGCAGTCCTGTGGTATCCGAGTCCCTGAGACGTGCAACTGGAGACGAATTCGCAACAGGCAAGAGGCTGCCGATGCCGTGGAGCCTGGCTTCTGCTGTCCACAGTTTTTCCATCTTCCCAAATCTGGATGGTCTGCCACATTCAGGATAAGACCCAGATCCTAGTGTTCAGTTTCTTTATCTTGCCTATCTGGGGGGTCCTCCGTGATGAGGCTCAGCCCCAGAGACAACATCAGAAGACAGGAGTCTCAGAACCTTCACTCAGCTTAGATGTGATGTACCCGGTCACTGTTTCCACCCTTCTGTACCTACACGCTGTCTTTTTCAGGGCATGAGAGGACACCTGCTGACCAATACCCTCCACCAGGCATACAGGCAGCTTTCACATTGGGTGTGAAAAGGATCGGTATCCATTCTGGCTATATTTAGCAGCCCAATTGGCTCCATGGGTCTCAGGAGGTCGTGTCAGCCTCCTGAGTGTGGGCTGCGGATGAGACAGGCATAACCTTAGAAGGAGGCAAACATCACACACCCACAGGTGGCAGGAGAGCCAGCAGAGGCCAGGGACCCCTGGGATTTCTGAAGGGGCCCACAGCATGGCAGCTCCTAGGCTAGACATGCAGTTACCATACACAGGGTCCCCTTCCCGCTGCCAGTGTGGGCCCCACAGTAAGGGTGGGGACCTCAGGGCTTGGTGTGGAGAGCATGTGGAGCACATGCATGTGGCTACCTGGGGCATAACCAGCTACTGTGTTCCCTGCACGTGTGGTTTACAGAAGCTATCATTATGCAGAAGTTGGGGTTGCTGGGGTGAGGTTGGGTTGGGGGGACTAGTCCTGTAGAACCTTTCTTTGGCTGCAGGGATCCTGTAAAAGGCAGCTGGTCCCCCTCCCCAGAGGGGGTGATCGAGAGGGTGCTCGTGACCTCCAAGGATCGAAGTGCTGGCCCAGAGGGCTTGCCCCCGGTCGCCTGCCCCCTGAGCAGAGAAGCTGTGAGTGAGGCATCGTCAGGAGCAGATGCAGTGTGGGCAGTGCACGGGTGCCAGGGTGGCCTCGTGGGGTTCCTGGCCTGGCCCATTGAGGCAGGGCCATGGGGCGCCTGCAAAGCAGCCAGCCCGCTGCCTGATGGGCTAGGGGATTGTGTAATGCGACTTTTCCAAGAGGCGGACATTGTTCCAGGACTGCTGTGGCCACCACTTCTACCGGCCGGGGTTGGCCATGGGGTTCCACCACCCACTGACCTTTCTGCCACCCCCCTTTCCCTGGACTTGGCCAGAGCCGGAGCGGAGGAGGATGGGGGTCCATCGGGGCGTGTCTCACACACCCACCGGGAGCTGGCCCCTCTGGCTCCCACAGGACAGCACGCATGGGAACAGAGACACTTGCATGTTGCCCCAGACTGCATTTCAGGAGGCAGGGTGGGCTTCATCATCCCTCTGTCGTCCCACCACCCAGGCTGCTATTGAGGAGACAGAATGACCTGGGAGCAGTGTGATGGGGCACTTGGGGTGGGGAGGGCCTCTCGGCCCACTCTGGTGTGCGTCAGACAGAGCTTCTGGGGTGGGGTGGGGGTCTGGAACCCCGTGCTTGTAGCAAGACCTGTGCTGTCTGTGGGACCACTCCCCTTCTGTGAAGGTCACAGTGCAGTGGACTTTCAGGAGACTGAGGGTCCGTCTCCACAGGTATGGAGGGGACATGTCTGAGAGCTTCAGGACCGGAGAAAATCCAGACCCTCCCTAAGAGCTGTCCTCACCCCCAGGGCCACTGTTTGGCCATACTGTTAGAATGGCTAAAACCCACCAGTCTTGCGATGCCCACTGCTGACCAGTGAGGAAGACAATGGAAAAGCTCGTCATTGTTGTGGAAAGAAGGTTGACCAGTCAGTCAGCTCGGCAGGCGGTGTGGCAGTTTCGAAGTAAGGTAGCATGGTTTTACCCTTTTCATGCTATTTGTGAGGTTCTCGTGGCAAGGACCCTGGAATGGGTTGCCATTTTCCATAAAGAAGGCTGAGCAGCAAAGAGTTGATGCTTTTGAACTGTGCTGCTGGAGAAGACTCTTGAGAGTCCCTTGAACAGCAGGGAGATCAAACCAGTCAATCCTAAAGGAGATCAACCCTGGATAGTCATTGGAAGGAATGATGCTGAAGCTCCGCTACTTTAGCCTCCTGATGTGAAGAGCTGACTCATTGGAAAAGACCCAGATCCTGAGAAAGATTGAGGCCACAAGGAGAAAGGGGCGGCAGAGAATGAGGTGGTTAGATAGCATCACCAACTCAGCGGACATGAGTTTGAGCAAACTCCAAGAGGTAGTGGAGGACAAGTGGCCTGGCGTGCTGCAGTTCACGGAGCTGACTTAGCGACTGAGCAATATCTGCAGCTTTATCCTGAGATCGGCAAGCATGCTTCTCGGTGTCTTCCTGAGTGACCTGAGGTGCGTCCACACAGTGCACACAAACGGCTGGAGTAGCTTCACCCATGACTGCTGAGACTGGAGGCACGCACGGCGTCCTTTCCCAGAGAAAGAGCGGGCCGCCTGTGGGCCACACATGCAGGGGAAGAGTAGAAGAAAGAGCGATCAAACCCTGAAGGGTCATCTAGGAATCTGTTCTTTTCAGTGGATGGAAACTTCATGTGTCATGAAACCAACCATTTGACACCAAACAGTTGAGCAGCCACCTCCTCTCTCCGGGCCCTGAAGGCTCCCATCAGCCCTCTCAGTGGCTGCCTGCTCCTCACTGGTCATGTCACTGACTCGGAGAAGCCTTGCTCTCCTTCAATGTGAAAAAGCTGCTCCATCTGTGAACTCAGGTGTCTGTGCACTAGGTGGTGCGCGCGGCAAGGAACCTGCCTGTCAGTGCAGGAGACGGAGGAGGGGAGGGCTCCGTGAAGCACAGGCTGAATCAAGGTTGTTGGGAGAAGTAAGATCCCTGGGTCGGGAAGATGCCCTGCCCGAGGAAATGGCAACCCTCTCCAGTGTTCTTGCCTGAAAAACCCCATGGACAGAGAAGCCTGGCGGGCTACAGCCCAGCGGGTCTCAAAAAGTCAGGTACAACTGAACACGCATGGAGTCTCATTTCTTCCTGTGGTTCATGTTTTGTCTTATGTTTTGTAGTTTTCAGGGCACATGTCTCTCCTTGCCTTGGTTAAATTTATTGCTAGGCATTTAATTCTTTTCGATGCAATTTTAAATGGAATAGTTTCTTAATTTCCTTTCTGGAATGTCCATGGCTAGTGTGAAAGAACCTTACATGCATTTGGCGAAGTGAGAGAAAGCAGTCTTAAAGGCCTGCATATGGTATGAGTTCATTTATAGGCCGTTCTGGAAAGGGGAAAACTATAGTCAGGACAGGGCTTCCCAGGTGGTGCAGTGGTAAAGAATCTGCTTGCTAAGGTAGGAGACACAAGAGACGTGGGAAACACGGGTTCAGTCCCCGGGTGGAAAGGATCCTCTGAGGGAGGAAATGGCAACCCGCTCCAAGATTCTTGCCTGGAAAATCCCATGGACAGAGAAGCCTGGTGGGCTACAGTCCAGGGGGTCTGAACGAGTCAGACCCAAAGGAGCACCCGTACACACACACACACATAGGATAAACCTGTCAGCGGATCCAGGAATTGAAGGGAGGGCACTGGACGGGTGAAGCGTAGGTGATTGTTAGGGGTGGTGAAGCTATGCTGTATGACCTGGGACGGTGGACCCACGATATCATGCCCTTGTCAAAAACCGCGGAGCTTGTTGGCATGAAGGATGAACCTAACATGCACATGTACAACATCATTTAGGAGGTCCTGATTCTCAGGATGAAATATGGACTGTAAACAATGTCTACTGACATTACACAGCTTACAACAGCATGCTGAAGGTGGTGGGATCTGTGGGAACTTTCCCAACATGTGGGGTCTGTCAGGCTGAGGGTAAAGGAGTGCTCACCGGGCTGAGCCTCGACAATGACCCCGTGTGTCCTCGCGGACAGTGCTGACCACTCAGAACACTGCGTGTGCATACTGGGACCCGAGCACTAGGTACCAGATGGCACGTGATGGGAACCAGGCTTCTCGCTGTTGCGTGGGCAGTTCCAGATGCCAGGGAGGACGGCTAGAGAGGTCCGTGAAGCTTTGGGGTAGGGGTGGATGCACCACTGTGTTTGAAAGTTCAGTCTAGTACCGGCAGAGAAGACTAGATTCAGGAATACTGCTAGACACCAGCGTGTACCTGGTGCGGGACACTGTTACAGATTCCCTAGCTCTGCTAGCCAAGCAGCCATCGTCAGCACAGCTGCATGGGAACAACTATCCCTAAACTCCTGGTTTCTGACAACTTCTCACAGCCGAGGAAAGCAGAATTGCTTAGAGAAATGGCTAATTCCAGGGCTGGGATAGGAGTGTGCAAGACAACGCTGGGGCAGCCTATGAGTAGTCCCGCAGCCCATGGAGTCTTCCAAGACACAAAACCACACAGGAATTTCAAAGGGCTACAGGCACCAACCCCAAAGTTTAGCCAACCCCAGGCTAAAAGTGGAACAATTTGAACAAAATCAAACATCACGTTGCTCTAGTGGTAAAGAACCCACCTGAAAATACAGCAGATGTAAGAGAGATGGGGTTGATCCCTTTGTCGGGAAGATGTCCTGGAGGAGGGCATGCAAACCCACTTTTGCCTGGAAATTCTCATGGACAGAGGAGCCTAATGGGCTACAGTCCATTGGGTGGGAAAGAGTCGGACATGACAGAAGTGACTAGCATGCATGAATCAGGACAAAAGTGATTTAAAATCAGTAAGTTCCATGAGCTAAAAGGTAGCGTTTGTTCCATGAGACAGTCAGGAGACATGGCTGAACACCAAGAGGGTGCTCACAGTGGCTTCTTTATTCATCAGGGAATATTCTGTATATTCCTTAGATGTATTGTGCTCTCTCATTGAAAGATGAGTCCGCGTATAAACTTCTGGTGGATCATACCTTAAAAATAAAACTGAGGATATCAAGTAGGGATTGTTTTTACTAGTAAAAGCTTTCCTTTAGTATGTGGCCTCTATCTAACATAGAACTGCCCAAATGACAGAATCTACTGCACCTACTAGAGCCTATCAGTTAGTGAAGGGAAGAATGCCCCGTTGGTGCTCAAAGAGATGACACCTCACTCATAGCACTCTTCATAGTTTTCTCCATGGAAATTCAGTGGGACCCCACACCCCAGGTTGATATAGAAGGTGAGTTTGATGACACCACAGACATAGATGCAGGAACACAGGTGACACAAACTTTTCAGCTTCCTGCATCTCTGCATGGTGTCAGCAGACTCAACTTCTATCCCAGGCTGGCGTGGAGGTCCCGCTGCATCTCCATGGAGGGAACTATGGCTGATGCTGTGAGTGAAGTGTCAGTTCCATTTGCACCACCTAGGGGGGTTCTTCCCTGGCTCTGGGTTTACACACCTCTGTTGTCTGAGTCCAGCATGCACTTACACAGCTGACCGCTGGCTAGCTCGTTCACTGGCCCTGTGCTGAGCCGCATTGCTGAGTCACGCAGAGCCTCTCTTGTGGACTCAGCCGGCTTACACCAAATGTCCAGAGAACGGACATAAGTGACAAGAGGAAGCGACCCTAAGAGACGTGGGGATATGGTCCCCTGTCCCAACACACCATTCTGCCTCAGAGGCTGAGTAGGCACCTACAGAGTCATGAATGCAGAGAAGTTCCCCAGGGAAACTGCTACAAGGAGAGGAAGCCCAGGTCCTGACAGGAGACCAGCCGTCAGTCACCATCTGCACCTGCACCTGCACAACACCACTGTGTGTCTCCAGCACCCGCTCGTGGTCATGGAGCCCCCGGAGGGTGACTTGGGTCTGGGCTGACACTGACTTCCCCTCACTGTGTCTCTTGCACAGTGACACACGGCCGTGTCCTCAGTGGTCACAGGGCTCAGCTGCAGGGAGAACTGGTTCTTGGATGTGTCCCTGCAGATGGAGGTGTGGTTCTTGATGGAGGGGCTGTAGTGAGTGTCACCATTATAACATATGCACCCTGTCCACGCTAGCCTCTTCCCTGGGGGCTGGCAGATCCAGTTCCCACCATAACCACTGGTGATGGAGTAACCAGAGACGGCGCAGGTGAGGGAGAGGGTCAGTGAGGGCTTCAGCAGTTCTGGGCCCGACTCCTGCAGCTGCACTGGGACAGGTCACCTGGGGACAAGGAGAGTCAGTCCCTGTCAGTGGCCTGCAGTCACAACCATCCCCACAGACCCGTGCCTGAACCTGAGACCCTCACCTTGGGGAGCTGTCACCAGGCAGAGAAGACCCCACAGCCTCATCTTCTGCACCACAGCTGTGCCTTCCATGAGACCTCAGCCCAGTCTGAGCAGAGAGGGGTGAGCTCCCACCACCAAGGGGTGGATTTTACCCTGGAGCTTGAAGAGGAATTTGCATTGAGGAGCTCTAGTCCTGTGAGTCCAGAGAGGCTGTAGTCACGCTCACCCTGGTCATCCCAGGATCCCCATGGGCACCCTCTGAATTTACATGGTTGGACAGCTAGGGTGGGAAAGCACTGGGTCTACCAGATGGCTTGGAACCAGATCCAAGGGCAGGTCCCCCTTTCTGAGCCCAGGGTCTTCGTCCTGACGGCCCCCTGCCCCTCCCCTGTCTCAGCTCAGCTCCTCGTCCTCTCAGTCCGTGGGTCTTCCTCAGGGCTGAGCCCAGCACAGCTCCTGCTTCCTTACTCTGCACCAGTGACGGCCACTGTGATGGGAGTGAGCACAGAGGGTGGTGGGCTCCATGCTGACCCCACGGACAAATCCTCCTGAGGACCTCTGTATTTCCCCTCATGAATGATCCAGACAGAAGCTCAGAATGGGGTGTGGACTTCAGGTAGTTAACAGTTTTGAAATGAACGTGAGTCAAGTGTTTTACTGAGTTCCTTAAAAGAAGAAAAATGAAGGAGAAAAAATTTTAGCTGTTGACTATTATGTTTCTGTGTTCGTGTGTGTGTGTGTTTGCATAAAGCTATCCTTACTTCAAGGAAAAATTAAAATATATATACACACACAGTTGTCTGAGAGTGACATAAACCATAGCAATGAAATATCAGGACACATAAGAGGATCTATGGCTTAGCTCCTGGGCAGGAGGAGTAAAGAACAGGTTCTGAAGAGAATCCCCTTCAGGCCCTCCAGCCCCCAAAGCCTCTTCTGCACCTCCTCCTGGGCTCAGCTTTCTACTGAGTCCCGAGCGCCCCCTGGTGGTCCTGGGCCCCCATGCAGGGAGGTTTCTGTCTGGGCTCACTCTGACTTCCCCTCACTGTGTCTCTTGCACAGTAATACACGGCCGTGTCCTCAGGTGTCACGCTGCTCAGTGAGAGAGAGACTTGGCTCTTGGAGGTGTCCCTGGTGATGCTGAGCCGGGATTTCAGGGCTGGGTTGTAGCCTGTGCTTCCACCACTGCATATAACACCAACCCACTCCAGTGCCTTCCCTGGAGCCTGGCGGACCCAGCCTACAGCATAGCTGGTTAGTGAGAATCCAGAGACAGCGCAGGTGAGGGAGAGGGTCTGTGAGGGCTTCACCAGGCTGGGTCCCGACTCCTGCAGCTGCACCTGGGACAGGACCCCTGTGGACAGAGAGAAGCACGGTGACTCACGGGCTCAGAGGCAGCTTCCCCACGTGCCCATGTCTGATCCAGAGACACTCACCGCTGGGAGCTGACAGCACGAAGAGGAAGGTCCACAGTGGGCTCATCTTCGAGCAGATGAGAGTCACCGCTCCTGAAGTCTCTTCAAGCTTGAGGAGGAGCCTGAATTTAAGTGACCTGGTGCTTTGTTTCCAGCCTGTGACCTGAGTGGATATTTGCCTGTGGGAGGGGCCTCTGCGTAAAAAGCAGAAGGTAGTGAAGGGAGGTCCCTGTCTCTGGGGCTCCCCCTGTGAAAGGGGGTGCTGACTGTGCCCTCAGAGAACTCAGCCGCCCTGGGGTCCCCCTTCCCTTATCTGGGGTCTTCTGTGTCCAGGAGTGAAAGACTGTGGAAGGGCTGGTCAGGAAAAAAGATGTGGTAAAATATCAAGCATAGGTTTTGGGAAGAGAGTAATTGCAGGGAGGTTCATCTTTTGTCAAATATACACTGCAGATTCAAGGTCTACATAATTGTCAGAACTCTTATTTATCATTCTTTTCTGCATTGGCTTATGTTCATGAACAGGATATTAAAACATTGGAGCGAAAATGTATGTGATAATTGCATTTAACTCAACGAAAACTCAGTACAATTTAAATTTTATCAAAACTCAAAAATGGTTTATTATTTCCCTTAGCTGGTGAGACCATTTCTTCATCTGAACAGTTTAAAATCAAGAGTTGCTCTGGAAGTGGTGTTGTTCATATGTGCTAACCCTGCAGTTAACTTTGTGGACAAAGTAGAAGTTTCTGCTGAGAAGCCCGTCTTCCCAGCATGGCTGACTTGCCCAGTGGGCTGTCCCACATTGTCCTGCGCACAACTCAGTGTCTACAGGAGCTTGTGAACCTCAGGACCCCCACCCTGCGTGTGGACACTGCAGACCCCAAGGCTACCGAGGACTGAGGACAGACAGCTCCTGGGAGCTCCTCAGTGCTCCAACATGCTGGGCAGGTGCCCTGCTCACTCTGCACAGACTCCCTCCTCCTCCAAGTGCTTATTCCTTCCTCTCTGTGTCCCTGCCGTGAGATGGGAGCTCAGGGAACATAGTCCCCACCACACTGGTGAGAGGACATGCATGGCTCATGGAGGTAAACCTTCACAGTGAACGGCAGGCAGAGTGTGAGGGCGGCATGGTCAGAGGAAAGCCCCTCTTCAGGAAGCAGGTTTCCTTGAAAACCCCACTGAGAGCAGCTTTCCCGAGCCCAGGGTCTCTGTGTCCTGGACTGAGCCTGAGGTCCTCTGAGTCAGCAGTGCTGGAGAGCAGAGCTCAGGTCCCCCGTCTCCCTGTGGCCCTGAGGCTGTGGCCTCGCACCTGCATTCCGGCTGTGAGCATGTAGACGAGATGACGGCCGTCACCGCGTGTCTGGACTTTAGGTGGGTTTTCCGGGGGTGGTGAGTGCTGCCATCAGCGGTGTTATCTCTCCTGGAACCAGGAACTACCACCGTCTCTCCACATCTCTGACTGACACCCTGTATATGCAACCCATTCCACTCTGGCCCTGAAATATCACACATGTGGGTCTGGAGCAGGTCAGCTCTCCCTAAACCCAAAGTTCTCACCTGTACACTGACTGGGTTACAACCTGTTGAATATGAAACACCCTTTCTAGTCAGGGTTTTGCTATTGCTGTTTTGCACCAGGACAGCTTCTTTGCCTGATCCTGTTTCCTGCCACCTGATCTTGCTTTTGGGAGTGGATTCACCTAACTGGGTCTGTGACCTTTGTGGGGGTCAGGCCTCCAAGAGGTTTGAGATTTGCCTGATACATGGCAAGGGGGAGACTCTTGAGGGTGATTACAGGATGGTGGGCCTCTGGTGTCCAGGTCACTGAGCTTCTGATGTGCCCTCATTCCTTGGCTCAACACCTTCTTCCATCTTCAGAGTCAGTCTTCAGGGGTCTTGTGCTGCATCACCCTAACAGGCATTCCTATCTCAAGCTTCAATTTCTAAGAATCCTGTAACTGCATTGGGCCTTCCTGAATAATCCAGTAAACTTTTCCATCACAAGAGCCTGAAGGACTCTAAACTGCATTCCCAAACCCATTGCAGTCTGTCTACTATGGGCTTGTTATGTTTAAGGCATTAGAAGGAGAGTGCTGAAATAATGGAGAAGACTCTCGAGAGTCCCTTGGACTTCAAGGAGAGCAAATCAGTCAATCCTAAAGGAAATCAACACCTAATATTCTTTGGAGACCCTTATTCTGGGAAAGACTGAAGGCAGGAATAGAAGGGGTCAGGATGGGATGGGATGCCTGACAGATGATGGGATGGTGGGATGGCATCACCAGCTCAATGGACATAAGTTTGAGCAATCTCCGGAGTTGGTGATAGAGAGTCTGGTGTGGTGCAGTCCCTGGGGTTGCAAAGAGTTGGACATGACTGAATGACTTAACTGACCTGAACTGAGAGGACATTCCATTAAAAACGGAAGAATACTCAAAAAGTGCACTCAAATCATTGTCCAGTGTAGACGACATCTTGGGTAAATCAAACTTCAGTGAATTTAAGAAAACTGAAGTTTTATTGAACAACTTTTTCTACTACAATGATATGAGATTAGATCAGTTACAGAGGAAAAAAAAAACAAAACAAACAAACACAGGGAGGCTAAAAATATGCCACTAAATAATCAATGATGGGCACAATAAAGGACAGAAATGGTATGGACCTAAAAGAAGCAGAAGATATTAAGAAGAGGTGACAAGAATACACAGAAGAACTAAGCAAAAATTATCTTAATGACATGGATAACCTCGATAGTGTGATCACTCACCTAGAACCAGATATCCTAGATGACAAAGTCAAGTGGGCCTTAGGAAGCATCACTACAAACAAAGCTAGTGGAGGTGATGCAATTCCAGCTAAACTACTTCAAATTCTAAAAGATGATGCTGTTAAAGCGCTAAACTCAATATGTCAGCCAATTTGGAAAATTCAGCAGTGACCACAGGACTGGGAAAGGTAAATTTTCATTCCAATCCCAAAGAAAGGCAATGCCAAAGAATGTTTGAACTATCACACAATTGCACTCATTTCACATGTGAACAAGGTAATACTCAAAATCCTTCAAACTAGTCTTCAAGAGTATGTGAACAGAGAACTTCAGATATATGGGCTGGGTTAAGGAAAGACAGAGGAACCAGAGATCAAATTGCCAACATGTATTGGATCATAGAAAAAGCAAGGGAATTCCAGGAAAACATCTACTTCTGCTTCATTGACTATGTTAAGTCTTTGACAGTGTGGATCACAAGAAACTGTGGAAAATTCTTTAAGAGATGGGAATACCAGACAATTTACCTGCCTACTGCGAAACCTGTATGCAGGTCAAGAGGCAACAGTTAGAATTTTACATGGAACAACAGATTGGTCCAAAATTGGGAAAAGAGTATGTGACGGTGCCACTCTGCCTTTTTAACTCACACAGAATGCATCATGCAAAATGCCAGGCTGGATGAAGCATAAGCTGGAATCAAAACTACCAGAAGAAATGTCAATAAGTTCAGATATGCAGGTGACATTCCCCCCTATGGCAGAAAATGAAAAGGAACTAAAGAGCCTCTTGATGAAGGTGAAAGAGGTGAGTGAAAAAATTGGCTTAAAAACTCAACATTCAAAACCTAAATTTGCGACATTGAGTCCAGTGATCCCTCATGGCAGATAGGTTAGGAAACAAAGGAAGCAGTGACAGAATTTATTTTCTTGGGCTCTAAAATCACTGCAGGTGGTGACTGCAACCATGAAATTAAAAGATACTTGCTCCTAAAAAAAGAAAAACTATGACCAATTAAAAACAGCATATGAAAAGCAGAGACATTACTTTGCTGACAAAGGTCTGTCTGGTTAAAGCTATCGTTTTTCCAGTAGTCACGTATGGATGTGAGAGTTGGACCATAAAGAAGGCTGAGCACCAAAGAATTGATGCTTTTGAACTGTGGTGTTGGAGAAGACTCCTGAGAGTCCCTTGGACAGCAAGGAGATCCAACCAGTAAATCCTAAAGGAAATCAACCCTAAATATTCATTAGATAGACTGATGTTGAGCTGAAACTCCAATATTTTGGTCTCCTGATGTGAAGACTGACTCATTAGAGAAGACCTTGATGCTGGGAAAGATAGGAGGCAGGAGGAGAAAGGGACAACAGAGGACACAATGATTGACTGTCATCTATGGCTCAATGTACATGAGCTTGAGCAAGCTCCTGGAGATGGTGAAGGACAGGGAAGTCTGTCGAGGTACAGTGCATGGAGCTGCAAAGAGTCAGATACAACTGAGTGACTGAAAGACAATATAACCAAGACTGCTCTTAAGAACTCAGAAAGGAAATAAAAATATACCTAGAAACAAATAATAATGAAAACCTGATGACCCCTAACTTGGTTTTGAGACAGACGACATTAAACCTTTTAGACTACTGTGGGTATTAGAGTCATTTTTAAAACGTTGATTCTTCCAGGCCAAGAATGGTGTATCTCTCCATCGATTTGTGTCACCTTTGATTTCTTTCATCACTGTTGTATAGCTTTCTGAGTACAGGTCTTTTGTCTTCTTAGGCATTTTATTCCTAGGTATTTCATTCTATTTGTGGTCATGATAAGTGGAATTGCATCCTTAATTTCTTGTTCTGATTTTGTTGTTTGTGTATGAAAATACCAGAGATTTCTGTGCATTAACTTTTCACCCTGCCATTTTACCATTTCATTAATTAGCTGCAGTAGTTTTTGGTGGCATCTTTAGGATTTTCTATGTATATTATCATATCATCTGCAAACAGTGATGGTTTTATTTCTTTTAAAATTTTGATTCCTTTTATTTCTTTTTCTTTAATAATTGCCATACCAATACTTCCAAAACTGTGCTGAATAATAGTGGCAAAACTGGACATCCTTCTCTTGTTGAACAATAGTGGCAAAAGTGGGCATTGCCCTGTCTTGATCCTGATCTTACAGGAAATGCTTTCATTTTTGTCATCATTTAGAATGATGTTTGCTGGGGCTTGTTGTATATGGCCTTTATTATGTTGAGGTAAGCTCCCTCTCTGCCTTCTTTCTTGGAGATTTTATCATAAATGGGTATTGAATTTTGTCAAAAGCTTTTTGTGCATCTGCTGAGATGATTATACTACTTTTCTTTCTTCAATTTGTTGATGCAGCATTATCACCCAGATTGATTTACAGATGTTGAAAAATCCTTGCCTGCCTGGAATATATCCCACTTGATCATGATATCTGACCCTTTTCAAGTACTGTTGAATTGTGTTTGCCAGTATTTTGTTGAGGATTTTTGTGTCTGTAATTTTCGTGTGTGTGTGATGGTTTATTGGGTTCTGTTATCAGGATGGCATCCTGACAGATTTAAGGCGATATCCTTGTGGTCTTGATTTTTGCATTTGCCTATGTTACTGATATTGATCATTTACCTGTATACCTTTGACCATTTGTCTTCTTTAAGCAAAAGCAAAAGTGTTAGTTGCTCAGTCGTGTCCAATTCTTAACAACCCTGTGGACTGTAGCCCACCAGGCTCCTCTGTCCATGGGGATTTTCCAGGCAAGAACGCTGCAGTGGTTGCCATGTTCTCCTCCAGGGGATCTTCCTAACCCAGGGATTGACCCTAGGTCAATCTTTGCTGTCTAAGTCACCAGGGAAGCCTAAGAATACTGGAGTGCACAGACTATGCCTTCTCCAGGGGATCTTCCTGACCCAGGAATTGAACTGGGTTCACCTGCATTGCAGGTGGATTCTTTAGCAGCTAAGCTACCAGATCTTCTTTAAGAACGTGTCTATTCAAATTCTTAACCCAAATTATTTTTAACCGGTTAATTATTGAAATTACTACTAGTGCTACTCACTATTATTATTACATTATGATAAGCTATGAGTTCCTTATACCTTTATGATATTAATTCTTTATTAGAAAAATGGTTTGGAAAAATCTGGTGCTTTGGTGGTTTGGAAAAATTACAGTTTCTACTTTTACTCTATCTTTTGCATTTGTTTTCATTATAGAAGATTTTTAGTCTCACTTCTTTATTTCTCCTTTTGTGGCCTATACTTTTCTCCTCAACTTCATAAAAATCATCATAAGAACAAACAGGATGAAACTTCCCCTGTGTTTCTCTAATAGTTTCATAGATCTGGGTGTTACTTTTATGTCTTTAATCATATTTGAGCTGACTTTTTTGTACAATGCTTTTTTAAGGCTTGGATGTAGTTATTTCCCTTGTGGCTCAGACGGTAAAGTGTCTGCCTACAATGTGGGAGACCTGGGTTTCCTCCCTGGGTCGGAAAGATCCTCTGGAGAAGGAAATGGCAACCCACTCCAGTACTCTTGCCTGGAAAATCCCATGGATGGAGGAGCCTGGTAGTCTACAATCCATGGGATCGCAAATAGTCAGACAAGACTGAGCGACCAAACTTTCTTTCACTTTCAATCCACTTTCCTCTACACCATTTGTTGAAGAGACTATCATGCTACTCAAAAGGGTATTAGAGGTCTTGGGCAGTGCAATTTACGTATGTTATAGACATAAAAGGCATCCAAGCCAGAGAGGAATAAACAAAATTCCATTCTTTGCAAACAATATGATCTTTAAAAGGAAATTCAAAGCCTCCATATAAGAAGCTATAAAGATCAGCAAATTACAGAATACTCACACTAATTATTTGTGTCCCCATACTCTCAGAACAATGTATTTTGAAATGGTGATTAGAAAACAACCTCAGTTTCTGTAGACAACAGATAGAATTTATGGGGGCATCTTAGGAAAGCTAGGGTAACAGCAGAGGGTGGGCAGGGTCAGGACTCTGTCACCGGACTCCTGTTAATCACATGGACTCTCCCGTGGAGGCTTGAGAGACACATCTTAGCTCACAGCCCAGGGCCGCTTTCAGAAACCACCCAGATGTGGCCAGCAGGACTGGGACGCTCTCCATGTCTGGGCATGTGCTCCTTTCTGCCTCTTGTGGAAACGGGGTCCAGTCCTCAGGTGGACTCCCTCCTTACTCAGGAGACTGAGGGACTAACACAGAAAGGCAATCCCTGGACACCAGTGTTCACGAGAGTGTATGAGGACCAAGAGGACATCATGTCGTAAGGAAGACAGAGACCCTGGGGGCTGTTCATAAACCTGTGTGGCCATTCCCCTGTGCCGGATGGAGGGAGGGGCCATTAGGGTATAGCATGTCTGTGTCTGAGGTCCGAAGGCTGTGGGCTGTTTCTTACAGTGAAAACAGGTTTGTGGGGGTCAAATGAAGAAGTCCCATCTGCAAACAGAGAATGTTCTTACTTCCACGCCTGAAGAGAGTGTGTGTACATCAGAGCAGAAAGATCACAGCAGGAAACATCCCTGAGGACAGCTGGAAGATGGGAGAGGAAGGAAATCCTTGACTCCAAGGGAAACACCTGCCCAGTCCCTCTGCACTTGTCGCTGGTCTAGGCTTCTAAGTAGGCAGGCCCTGAGTGCCCCCTGCAGCCCCTCCTGTCCCCCTGCAGGAAGTCTGTGTCTGGGCGGACACTGATGCCCTCAATGTGTCTCTTGCACAGTAATAAACCTCGTGTCCTCGGTGGTCATGGAGCTCAGCTGCAGGGAGGACGGGCTCTTGGACATGTCTCTGGAGATGGAGGTGCGGCTCTTGAGGGATGGGCTGTATTCCATGCTACCATCATACCATATGTTCCCCATCGACTCTAGCCCCTTCCCTGGAGGCTGGCAGATCCAGTTCCAAGCATAACCACTGGTTGAGATGGATAATCCGTAGACAGCACAGGTGAGGGTGAGGGTCTGCCGTGGAGTCACCATTTCAGAGCCCCACATCTCCAGTTTTACCTGGGACAGGACACCTGTAGACAACGAGAATCAGACCCTGTCAGTCACCTGCAGCCACAACCATCCCCACAGACCAATGTCTGCACCTGAGACCCTCGCCTTGGGGAGCTGCCACCAGGCAGAGGAGAAGGCTCCACAGCCTCGTCTTCTAGACCACAGCTCTGCCTTCTCTGAGGCCTCAGCCCTGTGTGAGCAGGGAGCTGTGAGCTCCCACAGCCGAGGGGTGGAATTTAGTCTAGAGAAGGGAGGAAATTTTGCATGTGAGGGAGCCCTGTCCTTATAAGAGAAGAAAGGCTGAATTAGGTCCCACTCATCCAACTGGGCATTTGAACTCTCTCAGCCTGTCACTCCCAGCTAGAACACTTGATCTCTGTGGAACACTGGGATCAGGTCATGGGATGGTGCCAACTTTTGGATCATTAGAATAAATTACACAAGATGTGTGAACAACAGTAACACAAGAAGAGTAGGTTACTGAATTTTAAATCTTGAATCATTCAAGTAGTTGTTTTAAATAATTTTAATTCTCTCCAGAGACATTTTAAAATTGAAATAAATAGAGTAAATGTATCTATTGTTTTTGTTCAGTTGCTGTCATGTCCAAATTTTTGCAACCCATAGACTGCAGCAAGCCAAGTTTGCCTGTCCTTCACTATCTCCTGGAGCTTTCTCAAAATCATATTCTTTGAGTCAGTGATCCCATCCAACCATCTCATCCTCTGTCATCCCCTTCTCCACCTGCCTTCAATATTTCCCAGCATCAGGGTCTTTTCCAGTGAGTCACCTCTTCACATCAGGAGGCCACAATATTGGAGCTTCAGCTTCAGCATCAGTCCTGAATGTTCAGGGTTGATTTCTTTAGGATTGACTGGTTTGATCTCCTTGCAGTCCAAGGGACTCTCAGGGGTCTTCTCCAGTACAACTTCCTTCTTTATGGTCCAACTCTCACATCCATAAATGGCTACTGGAAAAACCATAGCTTTGACTATACCTGCCATTGTCAGCCAAGTAATATCTCTGTTCTTTAATACGTTGTCTAGTTCTGTCATAGCTTTTCTTCCAAGGAGCAAGCCCCTTTTAATTTCATGGCTGCAGTCACCATCTGCAGTGATTTTGGAGCCCAAGAAAATAAATTCTGTCACTGATGCCACTGTTTCCCCATTTATTTGCCATGAAGTGATGGAACTGGATGTCATGATCTTAGATTTCTTAATGTTGAGTTTTAAGCCAGTTTTTTCACTCTCCTCTTTCAAACTTCATTAACAGACTCTTTACTTCCTCTTTGCTTTCTGCCATAAGGGTGGTATCATCTGCATACCTGAGGTTATTGATATTTCTCCTGGCAATCTTGATTCTAGCTTATGCTTCATCCAGCCTGGCATTTCCCTTGATATACACTTCATATAAATGAATTAAGCAGGGTAACAATATACAGCCTTGATGTACTCCTTTCCAAAATTTGAACCAGTCCATTGATCCATGTAAGATTCTAACTATTACTTCTTGATCTGCATACAGGTTTCTCAGGAGACAGGTAAAGTGATCTGGTATTCCCATCTCTTTAAGAATTTTCCAGAGTTTGTTGTGATCCACACCGTCAAAGGCTTTGACATACATTTAATGAATCCTTAAATGTATGTTATTTTAAAATGTGTGTTCAAATACATATGTGTGTGTGTTGCATTCTATACTTTCTGTGTCTTATCAAGTTACAACTAGGCTTATCCTACATCACATAGCTTCTGTTTCACTGATCCATATCTATCTCTCCATCAATGTCACTTCGTTTTGTGTGTTTTTAATAAACCTTCCAGGTGGTGCAGTGGCAAAGAGTCTGCCTGCCAATGTAGAAGACACAGGAGACTCAGGTTTGAACCCTGGGCCAGGAAGATCCCCTTGAATGATAAATGGCAACCCACTCCAGTATTCTTGCCTGGAAAATTCCTTGGACAGAAGAGCCTGGCTGGCGACAGTTCATGGGGTCCCAAAGAGTCAGACACGACTGAGAGACTGAACATGTAGTTTCATTGAGTTCTCATGGCTGTGTTCCATGTGATCATTTTCATTAGTTTTCTGTGATTATGGTTTTCATTCTGGAGGACATGGGACTGCAGTTCTTGCTGCTTCTGTCTGCCCTCTGATGGATGAAGATAAGAGGCTTGTGCAAGTTTCCTGCCTCACTGGGAAAGATTCTGATGCTGGGAAAGATAAGACTGGAGGAGAATAAGATGAGAGAGGATGAGATGACTGGGTGGCATCACTGACTCAATGGACCTGAGTTTGAGCAAATTCTAGAAGATGGTGAAGGACAGGGAAGCCCAATGTGCTGCAGTCCATGTGGTTGCAGAGAGTTAGACATGACTTAGTGACTGAACAATAACAATAATAATTAACTTCTTTCAACTTCTGTAAAAACATCAATCATATCTGAATATAACAAATGCAATATCAGGTGTGGATTTCTGAAGGTTTCTGTAAAGAGTTTTACACAGAAACTTCATCTTCATCTCAGCCATCACTGCAGGTCACAGGCACATAGCTGGTCAAAGGATTTAGACCTCCCCATCCTGTGTCACTGATGGAGACAGAAATCAGGTTAGAGCCCCGCTGAAGACCAGAGTCTCTGTGAATTTGAGTGTGGGATGGATTATGTCTCACTAATGTGAGCTTCATGGCCATGCTTTCCCTCCTCTGTTCTCTGTTGTCTATATTCATGACCAGCGTTGAGTTTGAATGACAACTGGCCATTTGCAACAAGAGATCAAGGGCAGTGGAGCCCATCCCAGGACAGTGCTGAGATGTTCTGTCTCTTCTCTGTTCAGGGAAGTGCACAGAGGCTGAGCTCACCTCCAGAGAGCCTTGGACTGGTGCTTAGATCCCATGACTCCAAAAATATGAGAGACCTACACCCTGTCCAGGTGAGAGAAGAAGGAAAACTGGGAGACAGGAGCCGTAAGAAACCTAAGATTACCTATGAGTGGAAAAGGGCAAGGTGTATGTTCACTGTGGTGACATCTGGAGGATATGAGCGTATTATAAAACACTTAAACAGGGATAATTGTGCATCCAGTTTTACCTCTCTAATGTGTCACATAATATGTTTTGTTTCTACTCTTAATTAAACCAGACATATCCACATAATGTCCCTCATGACTCTTTTGAACCCCTTCAATTTTTCCAGAAAAGGTGAAAGCACAGTCTATTTCACCAGACCCTTAGAAATTCTGCAATAAAGCTTAAAGATATAGTTAACTGTAACTAGCTTGTTTACCGTTGGCCCTTTCTTTCAAGACCTCCACTTGCAACCCTGTACCCTAGACCACTGAATCCAGTAGGACAGGAAGAAGTTTATGGTGATATGTGGAAGAACTGAAAGTTACACCTGTGGGTACCCCCATCTTATTCCCCAAATTTAGAATACCATCTGTCATTTTGTTCATCAATATCTTATAGTTTTATGAGTACAGGCCTTCTGTCTCCTTAGATATGTTTATTCCTGTGCATTTTATTACTTTTTACAACTGTAAATGGTATTGTTCCCTTAGTTTCTCTTTCTGATCTTTCATTATTAGTGTATAGGAATGCAAGGAATTTCTGAGCATTAATTTTATATCCTACGACTTTACTGAATTTATCATTGAGCTTCAAGTTGTCTTCTGGTAACTTCTTTATGATTTTTTTTTAATTATCATGTTATCAGCAAATAATTATGGTTTTTCTCCTTTTTCAAATTGACTTCCCTTTTATTTCTTTTTCTTCTGATGGCCATGGCTATGACTTCCAAAATTATGTTAAATAAGAGTAGTGAGTGCACATCTTTGTCTTTTTCTTGATCTTAGAAAACACTTTCAGTGTTTCACCATAAAGAATGATGTTTGCTGAGGATTTATCATATATGGCCTTTATTATATTGAGATAGGTTCCCTCTGTGCCCACTCTCTCAAGAGCATTTATCATAAGTGGGTGTTGAATTTTGTCAAAAGCTTTTTCTGCATCCATTATGATGACCATATGGTTTTTATTCCTTAAATTGTTAGTATAGTGTACCATAGTGTTTAATTTGCACATACTGAAGAATCCTGGCATCCCAGGGATAAATTCCAATTGATCAAAATGTTGATCCTTTTAATGTGTTGCTGGATTCTGTTTGCTAGAATTTTCTTGAGGATTTTTTGCATGATTGTTCATCAATGATATGAGTCAGAAATTTCTATTTTGTAATATCTTTGCCTTCCTGTGATATCAGGGTGATGAGATCCTTCTAGAATGACTTTGCGAGCATTTCTCACTCTGAATTTCTCTTTAGAAAACAGTTTGAGAAGGACAGGTATCAGCTCTTCTCTAAATGTTTGATAGCGTCACCCATGAAGCTGTCTAGTTCTGGACTTTTTGTTGTTGTTGTTGGAAGATGTTAATCACAAGTTCAAGTCCATTACTTGTGACTGGTCTGTCCATATTTCCTATTTCTTCCTAGTTCAGTTTTTGAAGATTATCCCTTTCTAAAAATTTCTTCCAGGTTGTCCATGATTAGCTGAGCACATGGGCATGTGTGGCTAAGGAATAAGAGGTGAAATCTCTCTTCATGGCTGTGTGAACTGGGCAATTACACCTCCATTGATGGCTTGATAAATTCAGCACCTGTAAAACGCCCCAAAGGACAAGTGCTCATGTAGATGGAGTGGGTCTGAGTTTAGAAGCTGTGGGCTTAGTGGGCACAGACACTGGAGGTTGAGTCAGATCAGAGTCTGAGCTCCCTCCATAGCTCTCACAACAGGTCCAGGTACATGATTACTACAGTCCACGGACCTGAGCTCAGAAGACCTGTGTTGGTGGTCTGGTGAAAACCATGCATTGGAGTCACCAGGTCCAATTGCCTCCATGTTGTCTATGTTGTTTAGTCACTAAGTTGTGTCAAACTCTTGTAACCCCGTGGACCATAACCCACCAGGCTTCTCTGTCAATGGAATTTCCCAAGCAACAGTACTGGAGTAGGTTGCCATTTCCTTCTTCTGGACCCAGGGATTGAACCCAGGATTTTTGCTTGGCAGGCAGATTCCTTCCCATTGAGCCACGTGAGAAGCCCTAATTGCTAGCATACTCAGAGTTAGGTCGGTACTAACAGGAGAGCAGAACCAACAGCAGGTAAAGGGCCCTTTCTTAAGTCACTTTAGTTCATAGCAGTCTACATCCCATTGAGGCACATTTTGGGTGGACTATCCTGGGCCCTGACCCTCAGTGCCTGTTTTACTATTTTGTTTCTACATATGCACACCATGCATGTGATGTAGATGTTGGTTTACCTGCATGTTACAGATGTGAAGCTAACCTGCAGCCTGGACTTGTAGGTGATGTGCTGGAGAGCACACATCAGGGCACAGTGAGCCCTTTTGTCCAGATCTCAGCTTCTCACACTGGACCTGGCCGCCCTGCAGGGGATCCTGGACAGAGGTGGACATACTTACTGAGGCTGAAGACCTATTCCTGGAAGGAGACCTCCCAGGCCCCCTTGAATTATGAAGGAGACACCTGGAGCTCTGGACCTGGACCTTTGTCAGCACTGACATCTTTGCTACTGCCATGGTAACTGTAGCTTTGTATTATACTCTGAATTCAGGGAATTTGATTCTTCGGCTGTTTCTCAAGATCTCTCTGCCCCTTTGGGGTCTTTCATGTTTCAAATAGACTAAAACTTTTGTTCTAGTTCCGTGAAAAATACCATTGGCAAACTGACAGGTATTGCATTGAATCTGTGGGTTGCTTTGGGTGGTAAGTCATTTTCAAAATATTTCAGTTCAGTTCACTTCAGTCATTCAGATATGTCCAACTCTATAAGATCTTATGGGTTGCATCACGTCAGGCTTTCCTGTCCATTACCAACTCTTGGACCTTGCTCAAGTTGGTGATGCCATCCAACCATCAGTTTCAGCATCAACCCTTCCAATGAAAAGTCAGGACTCATTTCCATTGGATAAGAGAATGGCAAACCACTTCAGTATTCTTGCCTTGAGAACCCCATGAACAGTATGAGAAGGCAAAATGATAGTATACTGAAAGAGGAACTCCCCAGGTCAGAAGGTGCCCAATATGCTACTGGAGATCAGAGGAGAAATAACTCCAGAAAGAATGAAGAGATGGAGCCAATGCAAAAACAATGCCCCCAGTTGTGGATGTGACTGGTGATAGAAGCAAGGTCCAATGCTGTAAAGAGCAATATTGCATAGGAACCTGGAATGTTAAGTCCATGACTCAAGGCAAATTGGAAGTGGTCAAACAGGAGATGGCAAGAGTGAATGTCGACATTCTAGGAATCAGCGAACTAAAATGGACCGGAATGGGTGAATTTAACTCAGATGACCATTATATCTACTACTGTGGGCAGGAATCCCTTAGAAGAAATGGAGTAGCCATCATGGTCAACAAGAGAGTCTGAAATGCAGTACTTGAATGCAATCTCAAAAACTACAGAATGATCACTGTTTGTTTCAAAGGCAAACCATTCAATACCATGGTAATCCAAGCCTATGCCACAACCAGTAATACTGAAGAAGCTGAAGTTGAATGGTTCTATGAAGACCCACAGGACCTTTTAGAACTAACACCCCAAAAAGATGTCCTTTTCATTACAGGGAACTGGAATGCAAAGGTAGGAAGTCAAGAAACACCTGGAGTAACAGGCAAATTTGGTCTTGGAGTATGGAATGAAGCAGGGCAAATGTTAATAGAGTTTTGCCAAGAGAACGCACTGGTCATAGCAAACACACTTTTCCAACAACACAAGAGAAGACCGTATACATGGACATCACCAGATAGTCAACACTGAAATCAGATTGATTATATTCTTTGCAGCCAAAGATGGAGAAGCTCTATACAGTGAGGAAAAACAAGACGGGGAGCTGACTGTGTCTCAGATCATGAACTCCTTATTGCCAAATTCAGACTTAAACTGAAGAAAGTAGGGAAAACCACTAGACCATTCAGGTATGACCTAAATCAAATCCCTTATGATTATACAGTGGAAGTGAGAAATAGACTTAAGGGACTAGATCTGATAGACAGAGAGCCTGATGAACTATGGACAGAGGTTCGTGACATTGTACAGGAGACAGGCATCAAGACCATCCCCATGGAAAAGAAATGCAAAAAGGCCAAATGGTTGTCTGAGGAGGACTTACAAATAGCTGTGTAAAGAAGAGAGTGAAAAGCAAAGGAGAAAAGGAAAGATATTCCCATTTGAATGCAGAGTTCCAAAGAATAGTCAGGAGAGATCAGAAAGCCTTCCTCAGCGATCAGTGCAAAGAAATAGAGGAAAACAACAGAATGGGAAAGACTAGAGATCTCTTCAATAAAATTAGAGATATCAAGGGAAAATTTCAGGCAAAATGGGTTTGATAAAGGATAGAAATGGTATGGACCTAACAGAAGCAGAAGATATTAAGAAGAGGTGGCAAGAATACACAGAAGAACTGTACAAAAAAGATTTTCACAACCCAGATAATCACAATGGTGTGATGACTCACCTAGAGCCAGATATCCTGGAATGTGAAGTCAAGTGGGCCTTAGAAAGCATCACTACGAACAAAGCTAGTGGATGTGATAGAATTCCAGTTGAGCTATTTCAAATCCTGAAAGATGACTGTTAAAGTGCTGCACTCAATATGCCAGCAAATTTGGAAAACTCAGCAGTGGCCACAGGACTGGAAAAGGTCAGTTTTCATTCCAATCCCTAAGAAAGGCAATCCCAAAGAATGCTCAAACTACCGCACAATTGCACTCATGTCACACGCTAGTAAAGTAATGCTCAAATTTCTCAAAGCCAGGCTTTAGCAATATGTGAACCGAAAACTTCCAGATGTTCAAGCTGGTTTTAGAAAAGGCAGAGGAACCAGAGATCAAATTGCCAATATCTGCTGGATATTCAAAAAAGCAAGAGAGTTCCAGAAAAACATCTATTTCTGCTTTATTGACTATGCCAAAGCCTTCGACTGTGTGGATCACAATAAACTATGGAAAATTCTGAAAGAGATGGGAATACCAGACCACCTGACCTGCCTCTTGAGAAACCTGTATGCAGGTCAGGAAGCAACAGTTAGAACTGGACATGGAACAGCAGACAGGTTCAAAATAGGAAAAGGAGTATGTCAAAGCTGTATATTGTCACCCTGCTTATTTAACTTATATGCAGAGTACATAATGAGAAACGCTGGGCTAGAAGAAGCACAAGCTGGAGTCAAGATTGCCAGGAGAAATATCAATAACCTCAGATATGCAGATGACACCACCCTTATGGCAGAGAGTGAAGAGGAACTAAAAAGCCTCTTGATGAAAGTGAAAGAGGAGAGTGAAAAAGTTGGCTTAAAGCTTAACATTCAGAAAACTAAGATCCTGGCATCTGGTTCCATCTCCTCATGGGAAATAGATGGGGAGACAGTGGAAACAGTGTCAGACTTCAATTTTTTGGGCTCCAAAATCACTGTGGATGGTGACTGCAGCCATGAAATTAGAAGATGCTTACTCCTTGGAAGGAAAGTTATGACCAACCTAGAGAGCATATTAAAAAGCAGAGACATTACTTTGCCAACAAAGGTCCATCTGGTCAAGGCTATGGTTTTTCCAGTGGTCATGTATGGATGTGAGATTTGGACTGTGAAGAAACCTGAGCACTGAAAAATTGATGCTTTTGAACTGTGGTGTTGGAGAAGACTCTTGAGAGCCCCTTGGACTGCAAGGAGATTCAACCAGTCCATCCTAAAGGAGATCAGTCCTGGTGTTCATTGGAAGGACTGATGCTGAAGCTGAAACTCCAGTACTTTGGCTACCTTATGCGAAGACTTGACTTATTGGAAAAGACCCTCATGCTGGGAGGGATTGGGGGCAGGAGGAGAAGAGGGCAACAGAGGATGAGATGGCTGGATGGCATCACCGACTTGATGGGCATGAGTTTGAGTAAACTCCGGGAGCTGGTGATGGACAGGGAGGCCTGGCGTGCTGTGATTCATGGGGTCACAAAGAGTCGGACACGACTGAGCGACTGAACTGAACTGAACTGAACTTCCTTTAAGATTGACAGGTTTGATCTCCTTGCAGTCCAAGGGGTTCTCAAGAGTCTTCTCCCATACCACAGTTCAAAAGCATCAGTTCTTCAGCGCTCACCTTTCTTTACAGTCCAACTCTCACATCCATCTGTGACTACTGGAAAGTGTCACCATCTGAAGTGATGTTGGAGCCCAAGAAACTAAAGTCTGTAACTGTTTCCATTGTTTTCCCGTCTATTGGCCATGAAGTGATGGGACCGGATGCCACGATCTTAGTTTTCTGAATATTGAGTTTTAAGCCATCTTTTTCACTCTCCTCTTTCACTTTCAAGAGGCTCTTTAGTTCTTCTTCACTTTCTGCCATAAGGATGATGTTATCTGCATATCTGGAGTTACTGATATTTCTCTCAGCAATCTTGATTCCAGCTTGGCCTTCCTCCAGCCCGGCATTTTGCTTGATGTACCCTGTCTATAAGTTAAATAAACAGGGTGACAATATATGGAGCCTTGATGTACTTCTTTCCTGATTTGGAACCAGTCTGTTTTTCCATGTCCAGTTCTAACTGTTGCTTCTTGACCTGCATACAAATTTCTCAGGAGGCAAGTGAGGTGGTCTGGTATTCCCATTTCTTTCAGAATTTTCCACAGTTTGTTGTTATCCACACTGTCAAAGGCTTCCACATAGTCAATAAAGCAGATGTAGATGTTTTTCTGGAACTCTCTTGCTTTTCCTAAGATCCAGTGAATGTTGGCAATTTAATATCTGGCTCCTTTGCCTTTTTAAATCAAGCTTGAACATCTGGAAGTTCACAGATCATGTGCTGTTGAAGCCTGGCTTGGAGCACTTTGAGCATTACTTTGCTTGTGTGTGAGATGAGTGCAGTTGTGCAGTAGTTTCAGCATTCTTTGGCATTGCCTTTCTTCGGGATCGGAATGAAAACTGACCTTTTCCAGTCTTGTGACCACTGCTGAGTTTTCCAAATTTGCTGGCATACTTAGTGCTGCACTTTAAGAGCACCATCTTTTAGGATCTGAAGCAGCTCAACTGGAATCCCATCACCTCCACTATCTTTGTTCATAGTGATGCTTCCTAAGGCCCACATGACTTCGCATTTCAGGATGTATGGCTCCAGGTGAGTGATCACACCGTCATGGTTACCTGCATCATTGAGATCTTTTTGTATAGTTCTTCTGTGTCCTTCCCACCTCGTCTTAATATCTTTTGCTTCTGTTAGGTCCATACCATTTCTGTCTTTTATTGTGCTCACTTTGTATGAAATGTTCCCTTGGTATCTCTAATTTTTTTTTTACGAGATCTCTAGTCTTTCCCATTCTATTGCTTTCCTCTACTTCTTTTCATTAATCACTGAGGAAAGCTTTCTTATCTCTCCTTGATATTCTTTGGAACTCTGAATTCAGATGCCTATTTCTTCCCTTTTCTCCTTTGCCTTTAGCTTCTCTTCTTTTCTCAGCTATTTATAAGGCCTCCTCAGACAACCATTTTGCATTTCTTCTTCTTGGGGATGGTCTTGATCACTGCCTCCTCTACAGTGTCATGAAACTCTGTCCATAGTTCTTCAGACAATTTGTCTGTCATAGAATTCCTTGAATCTATTTGCCACTTCCACTGTATAATTGTAAGGGATTTGATTTAGGTCATACTTGAGTGGTCTAGTGGTTTTCCCTACTTTCTTCAATTTAAGTCTGAATTTTGCAGTAAGGTGTTCATGATCTGAGCCACACTAAGCTCCCAGTCTTGTTTTGGGGGAGTATATAGAGCTTCTCCATCTTTGGCTACAAAGAATATAATCAATCTGATTTCGGTATTGACCATCTGGTGATCTTCATGTGTAGAGTCTTCTCTTGTGTTGTTGGAAGAGGGTGTTTGCTATGACCACTGTGTTCTGTTGGCCAAACTCTGTAAGCCTTTGCTCTACTTCGTTTTGTACTTCAAGGTCAAATTTTCCTGTTATTCCAGGTATCTCTTGACTTCTACTTTTGCATTCCAGTCCCCTAAGATGAAAAGGACATATTTTTTGAGTGTTAGTTCTAATAGGTCTTGTAAATCCTCATAGAACCATTCAACTTCGGCTTCTTCAGCATTACTGGTTAGGGCATAGACTTGGATTGTTGTGATATAGAATGGTTTACCTTGGAAATGAACTCAGATCATGCTGTCATTTTTGAGATTGCAGCCAAGTACTGCATTTTGGACTCTTTTGTTGACTATGAGGGCTACTCCATTTCTTCTAAGGGATACTTGCCGACAGTAGTAGATATCATGGTCATCTGAGTTAAATTTGCCACTTCCAGTCCATTTTAGTTCACTGATTCTAAAAATGTTGATGATCACTCTTGTCAACTCCTGTTTGGCCACTTCTAATATACCTTGATTCATGGACCTAACATTCCAGGTTTCTATTCAATATTGTTCTTTGCAGCATCGGACTTTACTTCCTTTACCAGTCACATCCAAAACTGGTCATTGTTTTTGCTTTGGCTCCATCTCTTCATTCTTTCTGGAGTTATTCCTCTACTCTTCTCCAGTAGCATACTGGGCACCTAGCGCCCTGAGGAGTCCATCCGTCGGTGTCATATGCGTCTCCTTCTCATACTGTGCATGCGGTTTTCAAGGCAAGAATGCTGACGGCATTTGCCACTCCCTTCTCCAGCGGGCCACGTTTTCTCAGTGCTCTCCACCACGTCCCGTTGGTCTTCGGCGGCCCTACAGGGCTTGACTCATAGTTTCATTGAGTTAGCTAGGCTGTGGTCCATGAGATCAGTTTGACTAGTTTTCTGTGACTGTGGTTTTGTTCTGTCTGCCCTCTGAAGGATAAGGGTAAGAGGTTTATGGAGAGACTGGATGTGGGGGAAACTTGGTATTGTTCTGATGGGTGGGGCCATGCTCAATAAATCTTTAATCCAATTTTCTGTTGATGGGTGGAGCTGTATATCTCTCTGTTGTTGGCCTGAGACCAAACTATGGTGGAGGTGATGAAGATGATGGCAGCCTCCTCCAAAGGGCCCTGTGTGGGCACGGCTGCACTCAGTGCCCCAGACCTTGCAGCAGGCCACCACAGACCCACGCCTCTGCCAGAGACTCTTGGACTCTCACAGGCAAGTCTGGGTCAGCCTCTTGTGGGGTCACTGCTCCTCTCTCCTGGTGTGTAATAAAACTAGCAATAGAACCAGACTAACTCCCACCACATACACTTTAAGATGACGCGATTAGTCAGAAGGGTCTTAAGAAGGAGAAGCTTGTCCCTGAGCAAGATACATTGTTGTTATATAATCACTGGTACAGAGCTTGAGGAAAAACATATCCTTTGCCAGATGAGCTTTGTTGTTGTTGTGTAATTATTAGTTCTGGGATTAAAGAGAAAAAAAAACCAAACATTTGTCCTTTTCTCCGCCTCATGAGCCTCAGACCACTTTTTCCTTTTTGGGGACCCCGGACTTCTTATCAACCTACTCAAGATCTAACTCTTTCAATTGTCATTGCTGATTTTCTGGGCTCTGAAATCACTGCAGATGGTGACTGCAGCCATGAAATTAAAAGATGCTTACTCCTTGGAAGGAAAGTTGTGACCAACCTAGAACATATTAAAAAGCAGAAATATTACTTTGTCAACTAAAGGTCTCTCTAGTCAAGGCTATGGTTTTTCCAGTAGTCATGTATGGATGTGAGAGTTGGACTATAAAGAAAGCTGAGTGCAGAAGAATTGATGCTTTTGAACTGTGTTGTTGGAGAAGGCTCTTGAGAGTCCCTTGAACTGCAAGGAGATCCAAAAAGTCCATCCTAAAGGAGATCAGTCTTGGGTGTTCACTGGAAGGACTGATGTTGAAGCTGAAACTCCTGTACTTTGGCCACCTGATTCAAAGAGCTGACTCATTTGAAAAGATCCTTATGCTGGGAAAGATTGAGGGCAGGAGGAGAAGGGTACGACAGAGGATGAGATGGTTGGATGGCATCACTGACTCAATGGACATGAGTTTGGGTGGACTCCGGGAGTTGGTGATGGACAGGGAGGCCTGGTGTGCCTCAGTTCATGGGGTTGCAAAGAGTCGGACATGACTGAGCAACTGAACTGAACTGAACAGAACTGATACTTCCAAAGCTATGTTGAATAATAGTGGCCGGTGAGGACATGGTTATCCTGTTTCTGATCTTAAAGGAAATGTTTTCAGTTTCTCATCATTGAAAATTATGTTTGCTGTGGGTTTATCACATGTGGCCATTAAAATGTTGAAGGAGACACTCAGGTCAGAAGCGCGGGACAGGATGATTTTTTTTTTTTTTTTTTTTGAGGAAAATTAACAAGTGTTGTCATGGTTTGGAAGAAATTGGAAATTGTCTAGACTGCTGGTGGAATAAAAAATAGTTCAGGCTCTGTGGAAAAGAGTTTTTCAGTTACTCAAAAAGTAAAAACAGAATCACTCTGTTTCAAAATTCTGCTGCAAAGAAGATGTGCAAGATCATTAAAAAGAGATGTTCAAACAAAAATTTACAATTGCCCAGAGTAGTCCTATTCACAGTAGCCAAATAGATGACAGACACTAAAGTAGTTCTACTGATGAATGGATAAGCAATGTGATATGTTCATAAAGGGAACAGAGAACTGACACATACTATAGCAAGGATAACCTTAAAAGTTATGTTAATTGAAAGAGGCAGAACAAAAGGACACAGAGCATATCTTTCTAATTACATGAAATATCCCAAAGAAGCAAATATGCAGAGAGAGAAAGAAGACGGATGGGTTCCTGAGTCGTTGGGGAGGGAGAAGCTGGAAGTGACCACATGGACAATAGGAAGTTCCTTTTCAAGAAGAAAGGACTTTACAGCTGAATAATGGTGGCAGTAACAGAAGAGTGTGAGTATATTAAGGGATAGTGGATTGCATAGTTCAAAATTGTGAATAAAATTTTATATGCATGTCACAATTACATTAAATGATTGAATTTAATTCTTATTCTACATTGCCCACTGTGAACTGAGAGAAGCCAGGGGGTGACAAACAAAGAAAACACAGGACTTTCTGTGCAGAATTTTGCTGTGAAGGAACAAGAAACACTCCTAGATTGTTGGCTCTTCCTCAGTGCCTGCTCCTTGGGCGACCCTGTGCTCGTGGTCCTGAGCGCCCCCTGGTGGACCCTGAGCTCCCCTACAGCCCCTCCTGTCCCCCTGCAGGAGGTTTTGGTCTGGGCTCACACTGACTTCCACTCACTGTGTCTCTTGCACAGTAATACACGGCCGTGTCCTCGGTGGTCACAGAGCTCAGTTGCAGGGAGAACTGGTTCTTGGACGTGTCCCTGGAGATGGAGGTGCGGCTCTTGATGGAGGGGCTGTAGTAAGTGTTACCATCATAGTTTATGCAACCCATCCACACTAGCCCCTTCCCTGGGGCCTGGCGGATCCAGTTCCAACCATAACCACTGGTGATGGAGTAACCAGAGTCGGCGCAGGTGAGGGAGAGGGTCTGTGAGGGCTTCACCAGGCTGGGTCCCGACTCCTGCAGCTGCACCTGGGACAGGACCCCTGGGGACAAGGAGAATCAGTCCCTATAAGTCACCTGCAGTCACAACCATCCCCACAGACCTCTGTCTGACACCTGAGACCCTCTGCTTGTAGGGCTGTCAGCAGGCAGAGGAGAAGAACCCCCAGCCTCATCTTCTTCTAGCGCACAGCTCTGCCTTCCCTGCGACCTCAGCCCTGTGTGAGGAGAGAGCTGTGAGCTTCCACAGACGAGGGGTGGATTTTACCCTGGAGCTTGAAGATGAATTTGCATGTGGGTGAGCCCTGTCTTCATAAGTGGAGAGAAGCCGAGGTCAGTCTCCCGGTGATCTTTCCTGGTTGTGTGCACAGTGCACTTCTCTCGAACCCACGTGGTAAAGGTCTGGGATGGGAGAGCACTTCGTTAGTGAAGTTGATCGTGATCAAAGGATGGGCCCAACTTTCTGAGAATAAGAACCGTTGCTATACTAGATGTGTAGATCCCATTGCTTTATTTTCATGGATAATTCAGAGCTATTATAATAAATTAATATTTGAACTGGTTGACTGAACAACAACAGCAATTCAAGGGACAGGTGTTCCTAGAAACAGGACTAGATTGGACTCTTCAGATTAATAGGGTGTGTAGATCTTTCTGAGAGTGGGTCTGATTGGACTCTTCAGATTAATAGGGTGTGCAGATCTTTCTGAGAGTGGGTCTGATTGGACTCTTCAGATTAATAGGGTGTGCAGATCTTTCTGAGAGTAGGTCTGAAGTTCAAAAGAAAACCCATTTATGCCATAACACGTTTATAAGTTGTATAGTTTATATACAAGTTTATAAACTTCTCTTATTAAATGTTGTTGTTGTTCATTTGCTAAGTTGCTTCCAACTCTTTGCGACTGCTAGATGCCTCTGTCCATGGGATTTCCCATGCAAGAAGAGTTTAGTGGGTTGCCATTTCCTTCTCCAGGGGATCTTCCAGGCCTAGGGATCGAACCTACATCTCCTGCATTAGCAGACGGATTCTTTACCACTGAGCCACCAGGGAAGCTGTCTTATTAGATACTAGCCAACTAAAAACTTATGTGGTAACCTAAATTTATAAACAAGATGTCATGCTTCCTTGGTGGTCCAGTGCCTACCAATGCAGGGTACATGGGTTCGATCCCTGGCCTGGGAAGATTTCACAAGCCACAGAGCAGCTAAGCCCCTGTGCCACAACTACAGAGACCATGCACCGTACAGCCTCTGCTCCTCAACCATAGAAGCCATTGCAATGAGAAGCTCCTGCTCCCATAGCTAGAGAAAGCCATGCACAGCAACGAAGACCCAGCATGGCCAAAAATAAGCACATTTTAAAAATAAGATAAAAGCAAGATGGTATGAACAAGTATTTCTGTGCAGCTGGCACTCTGATAGTTGGGGAAAAACAGACATGCCTGAATCCAGGAGGGAAAGTGTCAAATTCAAATACAAGAAATTTCCCTGGAATGATGGTGGATGACGCTCCCAGGGGTGGCAGCTCTCCAGTGGAGAATCCACAGCTTCTGAAAGAGATCTTTATATCTTCTGCTGATCCTTCTCAGAAATTAGTTCCCTGGTTTTCCTGGTGATCCGCAATATTTTCTGAGGATATGGAGCACCTCCAAGCTGGTTCTGTGTCCACTCTGCGGTGGGCACACTCGGTTCACTAGGAGGGAGGTGTCTGTCTGGGCTCACATGGGCTTCCCCTCACTGTGTGCAGCTCAGTAACACATGCCTATGTCCTCAGATATCACGGAGGTGATCTGCACGGAAAGCTGGTTCTCTGATGTGTCTCTGGAGATGGAGAGGCATTTTGGGAAAGACAGGATGTACACAGCACTAATCCCAGAAACAAAGCGCCTTATACTCCACAGACCTCTCCTTGGGGAATGGTGGATCCTGCCCCAACAGTCAGCACTGTGTGTGATGCAGAACCAGAGACAGGGCTGGTGAAGAGGGAGTCTTCAATAGTCCTGGGCCCGACTCCTGCACCAGCATCTGGGACAGACACGTGGGAAGGAGAAACAATAGGACACTCACTTCACAGATGTCACCCCATGGCTCCACCTTCTTCAGAGCCAGGAGATACTCCAAACTGAGAGACGCCCGGAAGAAGGGGAATGACCAGAAGGATTTCATGTTGTTTTGGGGAAACCTGTGACTTTCAGAAAATTATGGCAGCGAAGATAAGAACTCTGACTCTGAAGATGACCAGGACCACTTGACAATACTTTAGTCAGGCTTCCTGAAATGCTTTTCTTAACTATGTCTTGACTGTGGATTTCTGTGTCCAGTTTTGCCTGGCTTTACTATGAAACCTGCTTAATCAAGTTAGTGAGAATTTTTACCCTTGAACTTTGATCACAGTCAATATTTGACCCATTTTATTAAACCTGTTATCTCCCAGGTAAAATATGATCACACTGTCCTGCCTTTATCAAGAATCCTCTAGAGACTTGCAAGAATCCTCCTGAACTTGAAGGCTCCTCATAGTCCTTTTTCATCCAGTCAACCTCACCACCGTTTTGGGCATAAATCTCCATTTTACCATCTGTATTTGGAGCTGAACTGAGCTTCCAAGGATGCCTCAAATACCAAAAGTGAGATTCACATTTTTTAAAAATAAATAGTACTTATATTTGAAGTGTGATTATCAAGCTCACATCTCCAGGAGTATAATTCATACCTGAACGATCTTATCTATCATAGACATTTTATACTTAAGTCACCTCAGAGCATTTGATGCTTAATGACATGAGTCTGTACTTTAGACTACACATGAGCAACTTTAAGCAAGGAAACTGTCAAACGTTGGGACAAAACGTGAAAACTATGGCCCTAAATTGTACAGAAAAGAGACTCACTTACATGACGGGGGTGGGAAAACACAGAAGAGTCTTGACTGAGCTCAGTGGGATTGCATGTGTGCCTGGTGTCAAGCACTGAGGCCTTGTAAATGGCCCTGGATGACTGTGAAGGAAACAGCACTTTTCGTTGGTGATGCAGGTAAATTTTACGAAGTATGTGAATGTACAAATATGTAATTCATGATTAATGAGGTCAATGCATGTGCAGTATTGGGCTTTCTGTCATCAGAATCTATTACACTGAAAACTGATGGACTCAGTCTCTTTGTGCCCTTTGACAGAAAGCTGGAGAGGTGGCTCTTCCTTATATATCTAAAAAAGGAATAAATTACTCAATATTACAATCACCTGGGTGTTCTGAGGACAATAACCAGTGTCAAGAACGTCAGACTAACTTGATAATTATGTGTTGCTAGAGTGTCTTCAATAATTTAAAAAAAAACAAACAAGCAACAGCAGTTCCTGACTATAACTAATATTTTCTGAAAGCAATATAGACCACAGCAATCAAAGGCTAGAATAGAGGGTCTCTAGTAGAGCTGAAGGGCAGGCAAAGAATCCAGGGATTCTAACCACAAACTCCTCCAGCCCCTCTGCACCTGTTCCTGGGCTCAGTACTGTACTTGGTGGGTTCTGACGGCGCTTGCTCCTTGGAGGAAAACTTATGACCAACCTAGATAGCATATTAAAAAGCAGAGACATTACTTTGCCAACAAACATCCACCTAGTCAAAGCTATGGTTTTTCCATTAGTCATTTATGTATGTGAGAGTTGGACTATAAGAAAGGTGAGTGCCAAAGAATTGATACTTTTGAACTGTGGTGTTGGAGAAGACTCTTGAGAGTCCCTTGGACAGCAAGGAGACCCAACCAGTCCATCCTAAAGGAGATCAGTCCTGAATATTCATTGGAAAGACTGATGCTGAAGCTGAAACTCCAATACTTTGGCCACCTGATGCGAAGAACGGACTCATTGGAAAAGACCCTAATGCTGGGAAAGATTGGAGGAAGGAGGAGAAGGGGACTATAGAAGAGGAGATGGTTGGATGGCTTCACCAACTCAGTGGACATGAGTTTGAGTAGCTCTGGGAGTTGGTGATGGACAGGGAAGCCTGGCGTGCTGCAGTCCATGGGGTCGCAAAGAGTTGGATATGACTGAGAGATTGAACTGAACTGAACTGAGCACCCCCACGTGGTCATGGAGCCCCCTGCAGAGAGGTTTGTGTCTGGGCTCACACTGACTTCCCCTCACTGTGTCTCTTGCACAGTAATTCATGGCCGTGTCCTCCGAGGTCAGAGAGCTCAGCTTTAGGAAGAACTTGTTCTTGGACGTGTCCCTGGAGATAGAGGTGCGTCTCTAGAGGGATGGGCTGTAGTAAGTGCTGCCACCTGAACTGAAGGCTCCCATCCACTCTCATCCCTTCTGTGGGGGCTGCTGAATCCAACTCCAGTAGTAACCATGGGTGACGGAGTAACCAGAGATGGCACAGGCGAGGGAGGGGGTCAGTGAGGGCTTCACTAGGCCTGGGCCCGACTCCTGCAACTGCACCTGGGACAGGACCCCTGGGGGCAAGGAGAGTCAGTCCTAGTCAGTCACCTGCTGCCATAGCCATCCCCACAGACCTGTGTCTGCACCTGAGACCCTCACCTTGGGCAGTTGTCACCAGGCAGAGGAGAAGACCCCACAGCCTCACCTTCTTTTACACCACAGCTCTGCCTTCCCTGAGACCTCAGCCCTATGTGAGGAGCGAGCTGTGAGCTCCCACAGCCCAGGGCTGGGTTTGACCCCTGAGCTTGAACATGAATTTGCATGTAGGGGAGAACCCTGTCCTTATAAGTTTGGAGAAGCCAAGGTCAGTCCCCCTGTGATCCTTCTGGGTCCTTGTGCACAGTTCTTGAACCCACATGGCATAAGTCTGCGATGGGAGAGCAGTTCATATGTGAAGTTGATCATGATCAAACAATGGGCCCAACTTTCGAAGTATAAGAATCATTGCTGAACTAGAAGTGTAGATCCCATTGTTTCAATTCCATGGATCATTTGTAGCTTTTACAATGAATCAATATTATATTTGAAGACGTTCTTACACCCAGGAATCATTCCACGCACTCTAAATTGTGCCATATTTTATAAACATTATTTCTTTTAAAATTATGTTTTGACATCAACA
Organism: Cervus canadensis; assembly: GCF_019320065.1. NCBI lineage: Eukaryota > Metazoa > Chordata > Mammalia > Artiodactyla > Cervidae > Cervus > Cervus canadensis. Next base: position 8,068,650 of record NC_057402.1, read on the forward strand.
CTGATATGAAAATAATAAATAAAAGATCATCCTCCGCACAGCCTGGCTCAGGTCCATTGGGTCCTGCAGGTTGCAGAGCAGGTGCTGCCTTCCATCTCAGTCCAGCTCAGCCAACAGGTAAGGCCAGGTGAGTTCCCGCTTCTGTGAGACTGGGTCAGGCCATGCACCGCACACAAGGCTTTAGACACACTTGTCCCTGTTACTTCTAGCTTCTCCCGGAGCAGTACAGCCCCCTCCCACAGAAGGGCCATTCAGGAGGGATTCTCAGGTTTCTTGATCCACAGAAGCTCTGGGGCCTGGAGACATCTTCTCCCAAGAATGAAAGTGAATGTAAAAGTTGCTCAGTGTGTCTGACTCTTTGCGACCTCATGGACTATACAGTCCATGGAAATCTCCAGGCTAGAACACTGGAGTGGGTAGCCTTTCCCTTCTCCAGGGTATCTTCCCAATCCAGGGATCGAACCCAGGTCTCCATTGCAGGCGGATTCTTTACCAGCTGAGCCCCCAGGGAAGCCCTAGAACACTGGAGTGGGTAGCCCATCCCAGGAGCTTATCTCTGGGCCTTCAGACATTCTGAGATGTGTGTCCAAGGTGACCTGACTCTATTCAGAGCAAAGTCTACTTAGAACCTGAGATGCTGGTGTCCACCTGACAGGCCTGGGAGAAAGGAAATCTGGGATCTGATTTCCAGAGAAAGGGATGTGAGCTGAGTGACGGGCCTAAGAGCTCAAACGGGAGGAGAAAATCAACCTGAGAGAAACAGCTGCACCTCTTATCGCTGAGCTGAGAGGGAGACCAGGATGTGAGTTCAACAACAGGGTAAGTGGTTCGGCACACATGTCTCAAAAAGTGGGCAACCATAAAGGGGGATGCTACAATTTTATGAATTACATGTGAACAGTGTGTATCAGATACGACTCTCTCTATGAATTGTATTGTTTTAGAATCCTCATAGAAATGGACCACACAACCCTGTTCCCCTAGCAGCCGAGTTGTCTAACAGTTGTTACTTGGTCACTTGTCATCCTTGGAGTCACATATGTCACATTTAACTCTTTCGAAGACTGAATGATATTCCAGGGTAGGTACAAGACACATTCTGTTTGTTGAATTTAATACTTTTTATCATGTCTCTCCCATTTTCACAAGAATTTTGTTGCTGTAGCTAGGTGTATGTGTCTGAAAGTTTACTGCCATGAGCTGTAAATGGATCTGGTATTTGTGGTCTCAGGAGGAGAGGATTTTGATCAGGGGCCAGAGACAAAGCTTGATCACTCAGAGCTTTTGTGTAGCAAAATTTTATTAAGATGTAGAGGGATAGAGAAAGATTCTGACATAGACATCAGAAGGGGACAGAAAGAGTGCCCCCTTGGGGCAAGGCAGTACATACCTGTTAGCAAGCTGCTAATCATAGATAAAGGAAAGTCCTCAAGGCTGAGAGAGTTGCACCAGGCTCCTCTCTCACAACAAGGGGAGTCACCTCAGGCCATAAAGCCATTGACTTGAGTCTTGAAGAAAGGCAGATCTCCAAGCAAATACATAGTTTCATTAACATAGCTTAAGAAAAACATTTCCATGAGAAAAACCGTATTTGTTTGCTGAGCAATTAGCAGCTCAAGTTTTGAGAAAACGTGAAATTTAGGTGGAACCAAGTGTCATCATGGCAACACAGATTTAAAAGGGAGCTCCTTTAATCTTGTGTAGAGAAGGGGAAAAAAGGTCTGCCCCTTGCAGTTTATTTCCTCCTGTTGCTTGGGAACCCTGGTCTCCCTGCTGAGGCCTCCTCACCCTTTCGCATCCTTGTTATTTTCCTGATTGTGAGAAGATGCACGGCACAGAGAAGGCAGTCAGTAAGTGCACTCTGAAGGCACTGATGAATCAGTGGAGGAATACCGAGGGCGTGGTCACACAGCCAGGAGGCAAGCTGACTCGGGACAGACACAGCCACGATTTCCGGAAGAAGAGTCAGTCGTCGCCTGTCACGGTCTGCAGCCTGTCCAGGAAGCTGCAGGATGAGGAGAATGACAGGGGCTGAGACAGAGTCTGTGTGAGAAGGAGACTGGGCTGACAGAGGCCATCACTCAGCACAGGGTCGGCTCCAATCCCAGCTCACAGCCTCCTCAGCCTGCTGCTCCCGAGTCCAGGGGCTGTGGACACAAGAGCAGCCCCACGCTGCGGTGTGAGGACAGAAAAGAGCAGACAGGAAGAAGGTTCAGGGGACACTGAGGAGGGAGGCACTGTGGCCCTTCACAGGGGCTTCTGCCCTCCCTCAGCAGGGCCGGGCCTGTGCCCCGTGACTTCCCAGCATCTCTCTGTCCAGCCCTCTCAGGGACTCCTAGTAGAGGGAGGTCAGGGTCTTTGTCTAACTCTGGGCCACTTTGTGTTCCTTGCATAGCAGGATGCCCAGCTGTATCCTCAGTCTCAGAGACCAGATGTCAACACACCTGAGTCTGGAGGGTCCCTGGGGTGACCATCTGCTGACCTGGGGGCTGGGCTACGTGTGGTTCCCAGCAAGGTGATCTAGCCCGCAAGCCCCATCACCTTCCCAGGAAGCTGGAAGTGAGGAAGAAGCACAGCAAGCAGAGTCGTGTTCTGGAAGTACTCCCTCCCTCAGCTGCATGTCTAGTTGCCTTAGACCTCTCGCAGTCAGCCCCTAGCACGTTCCTCAGCACCAGAGGCACCAGTGAGGGAGCTGCTCCCCTGGCCCAGGCGCAGAGCTGCGGGAGGAGATGGAGACACCCTGTTTTCCAGGCAAATGAAACATGGCGCCCAGGCTGCGTCTGAGGGGCAGCTCCCCAAATCCACAAGGAGGGTCCCAAGCTGGAGACCAGGGGAGCTGGTGGTTTAGTTCCAGGCCAAGGCAGACAGGCTGAGACCCAAGAAGAACTGGTGTTTCAGTCTGAGAGGCAGGACATGCAGATGAAAATACCCCAGCCCAGGGGCCTTCAGCAGGAAGAATCCTCTGTTAGATCAGGGTGTCAATGTTCTGTTCCATTCAGGCCTTTGACTGACTAAGCCTGGCTGACTCTTATGAGGGAGGGCCATCTGCTTTGCTCATTCTACCAACTGAAATGTTAATCTCACCCAGAAGCCCTCACACAAGTACCCAGACTCAGGTTCAAGCAAACACGCCGGCACTGCATGGTCCGGCCCCGCCGACATGCATGAACTCTGCCACGAGTCGTGCGTTACACACTCTCCTGCCACTAGCAGGTTCCGGCTGCCTCTCCACACATAGTGCTAAACAAGCTTCTCAGCATCTGTGCCCAGGAGGAGTATCTACTGAAACAAATATCAAGGAAATCTGCCTTTGAACTACATTGACGAGAGCTTATCCTGTGTGTTAAAGGAAATTTACCAGGGGAATTTCAGAGTCAGTCTCTGGGTTCACACTTCACAACTAAAGCAGCAACTCAGATTTCCCCACCTTCGAGGGCTTCTCAAAACTAGGATCTCTAACTCAGGATCCTCAGAAATCCTCTGGAAACTAGAACTCCTTAGAAGGAGACAACTGACTCAAGACCTTCAGACCAGAGGAGGATCTCAGAGAAAGGACAGCTTCCACCCAAGGTGTCAGAATAAGACCCTTTTATAATTCCTGTGCTGTCCTTATTTGCTAATTATAATCATTCTTTACTTTTTCTATAGCTCCTTGGTTACTGTCCACCCTAAATGACCCTGAGCTCCATCTTGTTCTTTACAATCAGAACCATCAGGTGTAAAAATGAATGCAACTCCAGCTTTGATGTTTGACTGCTGACAGCTCTCCAGCCTCCAGCCTTCTTCCTCCACTTCAGTCTCATAGCTTGATGCACTGATAAGAAAGTCTGGAAGCTCTGTTATTGAACTCTCTTGGGAGACTCAATCCACACAGTCCCCTGCCCACACACAGGGACACTTCTCAGTACTTACACCGCAACCACAATAAAAACCTGAGCTGTCTCTTTCCTGACTCTCTGAGGCCATTTCATACCTACTTGATCAGAACCTACTGTGCGTGGGAGGCCGTCCTGCCTTGGCAGAGATGCTACACATTTGGCACTGTGTGCAGGTGCTGGACAGTAACCGCCCACTGGGGCCCTCCTCTCTTGGTTTTCATGGACCTCTCATAGCTGATGACACAAGTGCACTTGGAGCTGGTCTTTGCTGCCAGTTTGTATGCTGAGTGTTTGTGTTCTGTGCTGCACTTTAAACACTTCAGCTCTCTCTCATGGGGTGAGCCAATGCAGATCAGAAGGCTCCTGAAAAGTTATTAAATAACCTGAATGGACAGGGTATAAGAATGTGTCCCTCAACACAACGACACCTGGATGTGAGTTAAGCCCACACTGGTTTTTGTCTTAAAATAAACTGATGTGTTGACTCTGACATAAACTGTGGCTGACATCAGGGTCAATGAGTGACTCCTACACTGTGACCCATTTTCCTCATGTTCTAGCAGATATTCTAGTTGTCTGGGAACATTTCCTGAAGCATGTATGGTTTAGACCACAATTGTTGTTCCATTTCAGGACAGTTCGAGAAGACCAAGATACAAGTTCTACATCTACATCTTATCCTGAGCAGATAATCATTATCCTCTGGGCTACTAATGCCCATCCGCATTTCCCAGTAAGTCTATACATAGCAAAGACCAGGGATCCTGGTCACAGGTGAGTAAGAAAGTCTCATAGGACTTGCCAGGAACCCGAGGAGCCACATCCTGAACCAGACTTGAGCTGCAGGTAAAGGGCATGAGACATCAGATTCAGACCCCAGGAAACATTGTCTTCCATTTAGGGAAACAGAGAGATAAAGAGAGATGTGAGAGCAGATCCTAGAAATGAAGACACTGGATCAGCAAAGAGGGATCCACGTCAGATCTGGGCCTGACGAGTGTGATCTCACACGGGAGGAGTGTGAGATGCTTTTCAGATGCTCAGTGGTGTACAGCTCTTAGCCACCCGAGGGACGGCAGCACGCCAGGCTTCCCTGTCCCTCACCATCTCCCGGAGCCTGCTCAAACTCATGTCCATTGAATCAGTGATGCCATCCGACCACCTCATCCTCTGTCATCCCCTTCTCCTCCTGTCTTCAATGTTTCCCAGCATCAGGATATATTCTAATGAGACGGCGCTTCACATCAGTTGGGCAAAGTCTTGGAGCTTCAACTTCATCATTAGTCTTTCCAATGTATATTCAGGGTTGTTTCTTTTAGGAATGTCTGGTTTTATCCCCTTACTGTCCAAGGGACTCTAAGAGTCTTCTTCAGCACCACAGTTCAAAAGCATCAATTTTTTGACACCCAGCCTTCTTTATGGTCCAGCTCTTACGTCTGTACATGACTACTGGAAAAACCATAGCTTTGACTATACAGAACTTTGTAGGCAACGTGATGTCTCTGCCTTTTAGTACACTGTCCTGATTTGTCATAGCTTTTCTTCCAAGCAACAATGGTCTTTTAACTGAGATATAAAATCTATTAAGTTTGATATGTCACTGATCCTGGCCCCATGTCCATATTTGTTTTGAAATGAATCACAGTGAGTGTCTTAATAATGGAATCCTACTGATTCTCTGAAGTGAATCTACTTGGAGAAGATTCACCAGGATTCTCTGAGTTTGCTCAGGATTCTGACTGTTATGACCACTGGCAGAATAATTTTTCCTTCTTAAGAGATGCTCTGCCTTGGTGCGTAAAAGAATGTTCACACTCTCCTTTTACACACACACATTTTTCTTCTAATTCAGTGATTTTGTAAGTGGTAAGTAAAGAATCATAAATCCAGAGAGTTTCCAGGGGAAACAGATGGAGAGGAAGTCCCAAATTCTGTTTGGGCAACCCACCTCAGCCTCCACCTACACCTGCTGCTGGAGTTGAAACCCAGGACTGGTGAGCTCTGAGCCTTCCCTGGCGTGTTCTGTGCTCGCCCTGCAGACCCGTCTGTCTCTCTCCTCGCAGGGTGGCTCGTGTCTGGGCTCAGGCTCACTTCCCCTCTCTGTGGTCCTTGCGCAGTGACACACGGCTGTGTCATGCATCACGCATGATCGTGATCTTGTGATATGTGATGTGCCTTCCCATCTGTTTGCGACATCTTCCGTTGTTTTATCAGCTTCTACAGGTTTCAGAGTACAGGTCTTTTGCCTCCTTAGGTAGGTTTATTCCTGGCATTTTATTGTTTTTGTTGCTATGGTAAATAGGATTGTTTCCTTGATTGCTATTTCTGATCTTTCATTGTCAGAGTATAAGAATGCAAAGATCTGTGTATTAATTTTATTTCCTGCAACTTTACCAAATTAATTGATGAGATCTGATAGTTTTCTGGTAGCACTTTTAGGATTTTGTATGCATAGAATCATGTCATCTGCAAACAGTGACCATTTTACTTCTTCTCCAATTTGGATTATTTAAAATTTCTTTTTCTTCTTTGATTGCCATGCCTAGGACTTCCAAGCTATGTTGAATAATAGTGGTGAGAGTGGACATCCTTGTCTTGTTCTTGATCTTACAGAAAACACTTTCAGTTTTTCCCCATTTGGGCTGATGCTTGTTATGGGTCTGCTGTTTATGGCCTTTATTATATTTAGGTACGTTCGCACCATGTTAACCTTCTGAAGAGTTTTATTTTTATCATAAATGGGTGTGGAGAAGTGAAGTTGCTCAGTCGTGTGAGACTCTTTGTGATCCCATGGACTGTAACTTACAAGGCTCCCCCATCCATGGAATTTTCCAGGCAAGAGTACTGGAGTGGGTTTTGCCATTTCCTTCTCTAGGGGATCTTCCCTACCCAGGGATCGAGCCCGGGTCTCCCACATTGCAGGCAGATGCTTTACCCTCTGAGCCACCAGGAAAGCCCATGGGTATTGAATGGGTGTTGAATGTTGTCAAAAGCCTTTTGCGCATCTCTTCATATGATCATAAGATTTTTGGTAGTGACTCATCTCGGGCAGAGCGCTGGGGCTCCGAGCAAACCAGCGAGCAAGCGAGCGGTGCTCGGCGGGGACCGAGAGAGGGAGAGAGAGAGAGGCGCGGACGGGCGAGGCGGGCCCGTCCGGGAGCTTGCGCCGGGGAAGGGGTGTAGGTCCGGCGCCAGAGCCGCGGCACCGCATCCCTCTCCACGCCGGCTCAGCTGGATTCTCCCGGATCGGGCGCAGGCTGCCTTCTCCTAGTCAAGTGTCCGAGCCGCTCCAAACTCCGGCGGCGAGTCGGCCACAGGAAGTTTATTCTCAGCTCCTTTTCTAAAAGGAGGAAATAGAAGTTTCTCCAAGCGGAAAAAAAAAAAAAAAAGATTTTTATTCTTCAATTTGTTGTGGTGTGTCACCCTGATTGATTTACAGACACTGAGAAATCCTTGACTCTCTAGGATAAGTCCCAATGATCATGATGTATGATACTTCTAATGTGTTGTTGGATTCCTTTTGCTAGTATTTTGTTAAAGATTTTCTGTGTCTATGTTCATCAGCGATGCTGGCCTGTAGTTTTCTGTTTTTTGATACCATTATCTGATTTTGTTTTCAAGATGGCATCTTGACAAGTTTAAAGTGATATCCTCTTGAGGTTTTGATTTTCATTTTCCTGAGAGTTACTGACATCCATCATTTTCCAAATGCTTACCAACCATTTGTTTTTCTTCTTTAAAGACATGTCTATTTAAATTCTCAACCCGACTTATTTTAAATCAGTAATTATTCTAGCTACCACTACTATTTCTTAGGAGTTCCTTATATTTTAAAGATATTAGCCCCTATTAGACAAAAGGTTTACAGACTGTTTCTGCTATTTCGTAGTTTGTGTTTCGTGTTTACTCTATATTTTGTGCTCATGGCTGTGCAGTACTTTTTAGTCTCAGGCCTGTATTTCTCCTGTTTTTGCCTACACGTTTCTCCTCATCTCTATAATATCACTGAAAACCCAGCATCTTGAAACTTCCCATATATTTTTCTAAGAGTTTTATAGATCCAGGTGTTACATTTGTATCTTTAATCCTTTTTGAGTTGATCTTTCTATACCATGTTAAGGGTCAGATTTAACTACTTTGGATGTGGCTATCCAATTTTCTCTGCACCATTTGTTGAAGAGACTTTGCTTGTTTGTTCAGTCACTCAGCCAAGTCTAACTCTTCAAAGACGGCTAGAAGTCCTTGCCGGTGTAACTTAGGTGTGAAATAGACGTAAAAGGCGGGCCTCCCTGGGGTCTCAGTGGTGAAGAGAATCTGCTCGCAAATGCAGGGGATGCTGGTTCAATCAGTAGGTTGGGAAGATCCCTAGAGAAGGAAATGACAACCCACTCCAGTATTCTTGCCTGGGAAATTTCATGGAGAGAAGAGCCTGGTGGGCTACAGTCCATGGGGTGGCAAAGAGCTGGACACGACTTAGTGATAAAACAACAACAGCAGCAAGACAATAAAAGGCATTCAAACCATAAAAGAAGAAATAAAATTTTCTTTGTTTGCAAACAAAATCATCTTCATAAAAGAAACAAAGGATTCCTAATAAAAACTTCTTGGACTAGCAAATGCAATAAGTTATAGGATATGCACACTACTTATACATGTCCCTATACACTCACTACAGTGCGTCTTGAATTTGTGACCAGGAAACAACCTCATTTTCTGTAGATGACAGACAGCATTTATGAGGCTGTCTTAGGGAAACTAGGAGACAGCAGAGAGTGGGCAGAGTCAGGACTCGGTCATCTGGCTCCCATCATCCACGTGGACTCTTGTGTTGAGGAAGAGAGACACGTCATAGCTCACAGCCCAGGACTGCTTTCAGAGACCACCCAGATGTGACCAGCAGGGCTGGGACAGGTTCCATTTCTGGACATGTGCTCCTGCCTGCCTCTTGGGGAAACAGGAGTCATCTTCAGGTGAACTCCCTCCTCATCCATGAGAACGAGGGATGAACACAGAAGGGCAATCGCTGGAACTAGTGTCCACCCGAGTGGATGAGGACCAAGAGGAGATTGTGCTGCAAGGAGGACAGAGATCCTGGGGACTAATCATAACCGCATGGGATCATTCCCCTGTGCTGATCTGGGGAAGGGCCCATGAGGGGCCAGTGTGCACATCTCAGGTCAGAGGGGGTATTCTATTTGTGACAAGGAGTACATTGAATGAAGGGGCTGGATGTAGGAGAGGTCCAATCTGCAAACAGAATGTTCTCACATTAGTGCCTGCAGAAAGTGTCTGCAGAAAGTGTACACCAGAGCAGAAAAGTCATAGCAGGAAATGTCCCTGGGAACAGCTGGGAGATGGGAGAGGAAGGAAATCCTTGTCTCCAAGGGAAGCCCCTTCCCAGTCCCTCTGCACCTGTCGCTGGTATAAGCTTCTGTACAGGCAGGTCCGGAGTGCCCCCTGCAGCCCCCCCTGTCTCCCTACAGGAGGTTTTGTCTGGGCTCACACTAACTAACTTCCCCTCACTGTGTCTCTTGCACAGTAATACATGGTTATGTCCTCAGCTCTCAGGCTGTTCATTTGCAGAGTCACTGTACTCTTGGAGTTGTCTCTGGAGATGGTGAATCGGCCCTTCACAGAGTCTGCAGAGTATGTACTACCACCGCCAGTATTAATATATAAGACCCAGTCCAGGTCCCCCAGGGCACCTGCTCCTGCGCGCAGTTCTGAACGCACTCTGAGCGCCTGAGCGCCCCCTGGTGGTCCTGGGCGCCCATGCAGGGAGGTTTTTGTCTGGGCTCTCTCTGACTTCCCCTCACTGTGTCCTTTGCACAGTAATACACGGCCGTGTCCTCAGGTGTCACGCTGCTCAGTGAGAGAGAGACTTGGCTCTTGGAGGTGTCCCTGGTGATGCTGAGCCGGGATTTCAGGGCTGGCTTATAGTATGTACTTCCACCACTATATATGATACCAACCCACTCCAGTGCCTTCCCTGGAGCCTGGCGAACCCAGTGTACAGCATAGCTGGTTAGTGAGAATCCAGAGACAGCGCAGGTGAGGGAGAGGGTCTGTGAGGGCTTCACCAGGCTGGGTCCCGACTCCTGCAGCTGCACCTGGGACAGGACCCCTGTGGACAGAGAGAAGCACGGTGACTCACGGGCTCAGATGCCGCTTCCCCACGTGCCCATGTCTGATCCAGAGACACTCACCGCTGGGAGCTGACAGCACGAAGAGGAAGGTCCACAGTGGGCTCATCTTCGAGCAGATGAGAGTCACCGCTCCTGAAATCTCTTCAAGCCTGAGGAGGAGCCTGAATTTAAGTGACCTGGTGCTTTGTTTCCAGCCTGTGACCTGAGTGGATCTTTGCATGTGGGAGGGGCCTCTGCATAAAAAGCAGAAAGTAGTGAAAGGAGGTTCAGTCTATGGACCTCGCCCTGTGAGGAGGACGCTGACTATTCAATCAGAGAACTCAGCCCCTCCTGTGGTCCCCCTCCACCTGCCAGGAAGGCTGTTTATGGAGGAATGGAATGATGAGGGAGGGTTGTTCGGGAAAAATGATGCTGTCAAGGAACAAAGGCAGATTTTGGGAAGAGACTTTAACTTCATGGAGGTGTTTACCTTCACTCAACAAAAGCCCACCACACATTCGGGGACCACCCAGGTGTGAGACACAAACTCTTGTTTTTTTTTCTTTTCTGATTAGCTTATGTTTTCTTACTCCATATTCAAACATTAGAGACAAAATAAACAATAATCACATTAAATTCAAATGGAGTTGGGTCCAATTCTGATATGTTATCAGAATTCCCAAAGCATTTATATTTCCCTTACTTTCATGACTATTTTTTCATCTGGAAGAGTTTAAATACCCTCAAGAATCACTCTAGAGATGGTTTATTCACAGTAATTACACACAGGATTAACTTTGTGGACAAAGTAGACGTTTCTGCTGAGAAGCCCGTCTTCCCAGCACGGCTGACTTGCCCAGTGGGCTGTCCCACACTGTCCTGCGCATAACTCAGTGTCTGCAGGAGCTTGTGAACCTCAGGACCCCCACCCTGCGTGTGGACACTGCGGACCCCAAGGCTACTACAGACTGAGGACAGACAGCTCCCGGGAGCTCCTCAGTGCTCCAACATGCTGGGCAGGTGCCCTGCTCACTCTGCACAGACTGCCTGCTCCTCCAAGTGCTTATTCCTTCCTCTCTGTGTCCCTGCCGTGAGATGGGAGCTCAGGGAACATAGTCCCCACCACAGTGGTGAGAGGACATGCATGGTTTGTGGAGGTAAACCTTCACAGTGAACGGCAGGCAGAGTGTGAGGGCGGCATGGTCAGAGGAAAGCCCCTCCTCAGGAAGCAGGTTCCCTTGAAAACCCCACTGAGAGCAGCTTTCCCGAGCCCAGGGTCTCCGTGTCCTGGACTGAGCCTGAGGTCCTCTGAGTCAGCAGTGCTGGAGAGCAGAGCTCAGCTCCCCCGTCTCCCTGTGGCCCTGAGGCTGTGGCCTCCCACCTGCATCCCGGCTGTGAGCATGTACACTGGGGATGACGGCCGTCACCGCGTGTCTGGACTTTAGGTGGGTTTTCCGGGGGTGGTGAGTGCTGCCATCAGTGGTGTTATCGCTCCTGGAGCCAGAAAAGACCGGTGTGCGTCCCCATCTCTGACTGACACCCTGTCCATGTGACCCTGGTCCACTCCTTCCTGAGATGTCAACACTGCCGCTTTGGGGCAGGTCAGCTCTCCCTCAGCCCAGGGATCTCAGCTGTGTATCGGCAGAAGTGGAAACTGCTGTCTATGAAAAGCCCTTTCCTCCCTCCCGTTTCATGAGGAGAGTCCTAAATGGACCATATTGCTTCTGTCTTTTCCATAATATTGGTTGTTGTTGCTGTTCAGTCGCTCAGTCATGTCTGACTCTTTGTGACCCCATGGACTGCAGTTCCCTGTCCTTCACCATCTCCCAGGTGTTCAAACTGATGCCATCCAACCATGTCATTCTGTCATCTCCTTCTCCTCCTGCCTTCTATCTGTCCCAGCATCAGCGTCTTTTCCCATGAATTGGCTCTTCCCATCAAGTGGTTACAGTATTGGAACTTCAGCTTCAGCATCAGTCCTTCCAATGAATATTCAGACTGATCTTTAGGATGGACTGGTTTGATCTCCTTGCAGTCTCAGAGATTCTCAAGAGTCCCACAGTTCAAAAGCATCAGTTCTTCAGCTCCCAGCCTTCTTTATGGTCCAAGTCTCACATCCTTACATGACTAACGGGCAGACCAAGGCTTTGACTATATGGACTGTTGCTAACAAAGTCATGTCTCTGCTTTTTAATACACTGTCTAGGATTGTTAGAGCTTTTCTCCCAGCAGTAAGTGTCTTTTAGTCTCATGGCTTCAGTCATCATCCACAGTGATTCTGGACCCCAAGAAAATAAAGACTTTCACTGATTCCTTTGTTTCCCTATATATGTCATGAGTCATGGGTCCTCATGGCATGATCTTAGTAATTTGAATGTTGAACTTAAAGCCAGCCTTTTCACTCTCCTCTTTCACCTTTATCAAGAGGCTCTTTAGTTCCTCTTCGGCTTCTGCCATAAGAGTGGTGTCATCTGCATATCTGAGATTATTGCTATTTCTACTGGAAATCTTGATTTCAGCTTGTGATTCCTACAGCTCGGCATTTGTGTGATGTAAGTTAAATAAACACAGTGACAATAGAGAGCCTTGATTCATTCCTTTCCTATTCTTGATCCAGTCTCTTCTTCCATGATCTGTTCTAGCTATTGCTTCTTGACCTGTATACACATTTTTCAGGAGGCAGGTAATGTGGTCTGGTATTGCCATCTCTTTTATAATTTTCCATGCTTTGTTGTGATCCACACAGTCAAAGGCTTTAGCATAGTCATGAAGCGTTAGTAGATTTTTTTTTAATTGTTTACTCTTTTATGATCCAAATGTTGTTGGCAATCTGATCTCCGGTTCCATTACCTTTTCTAATCCAGCTTGTACATCTGGAAGTTCTCAGTTCATGTGTTGTTGAAGCCTAGCTTGGAGGATTCTGAGCATGGCCTTGCTAGCATGTGATGTGAGTGCAGTTGTCCAGTGGTTTGACCATTCTTTGGTGTTGCCCTTCTTCGGGGTTGGAATGAAAGCTGACTTTTTCCAGTCCTGTGGCCACTGCTGAGGTTTCCAAATTTGCTGGCATATGGAGTGCAGCACTTTCACAGCATCATCTTTTAAGATTTGAAATAGCTCAATTGGAATTCCATCACTCCCACTAGCTTTGTGTGTAGTGATGCTTCCTAAGGCCCACTTGACTTCACTTTCCAGGATATCTAGCTCTAGCTGAATGATCACACCATTGTGATTATCTGTGTCATGAAGATCTTTTTCCTATACCTCTTCTGTGTATTCTTGCCACCTCTTCTTACTATCTTCTGCTTCTGTTACGTCTCTACCATTTCTGTGCTTTATTGTTCCCATCTTTGCATGAAGTGTTCCCTTGGTATCTCTAATTTCCTTGAAGAGATCTCTAGTCTTTCCCATTCTGTTGTTTTTCTCTATTCCTTTGCATTGTTCACTTAAGCAGTCTTTCTTATCTCTCCTTCCTCTTCTTTGAAACTCTACTATCAGATGGGTATATCATTCCTTTTCTCCTTGGCCTTTCACTTGTCTTCTTTTCTCAGCTATTTGTAAGGCCTCCTCAGACATCTTCTATCTTTTCAATCATATGAGTGAGTAAATTAAATCAGAAAGACCCTGCCCTGCCTGTGTGTAGGTAATAAGACCTTCAACCAAAGCAGGAAGAGCAAGAATCACAGGACACATCTAGACTCTCTGGTCTGGACCTGAAAAGTGAGCTGATGCTGTGGAGCAGGGGAGGGAAGGTGTGGCATCCGACACCTGGAGCAGGTGAGACTGTTGCTACTCACCAAGGGGCATCAGGGCCTGCATTTGCAGAGATGCCCCGCATCTGACCTGGACACCATGAGCTGGTGGAGTTAGGAGACACATATAATTTCATGTTCTCACAGAAGGAAATATAACAGGTCCCAGGTTCATGGACCTCTTCTACACACAGATGTGTTGTGTCCGAACTAGGATCTGTGAGTTCAGTGTGTGAGTTCAGTCTGTCAGTTCAATGTGTGAAGATGTGTCCTCACACCACAGTATTTTTAATTTGAAATGTCATTTCATTTAATTGCAAGGAAGTCTGTGGAAAATATTTATAATTAAAATTAAGTATGTCAAAATGTTGCACACTATTGCACAAGAGCTCATACAAGAAATGATAAGACATTGATAAATATGCTCAGTCATGTCTGACTCTTTGAAACCCCTGGGCTGCATCACGCCCAGCTCCTCCGTGCACCAGTATCTCCAGTGATGCTATCTAACCACAACATCCTCTATCTTCCCCTTCTCCTTTTGCCTGAAATCTTTCCCAGCATTAGAGTCTTTTTCAATGGCTCAGCTCTTTGCATCAGGTGGCCAATGTATGGGAGCTTCAGCATCAGCATCAGTCCTTCCAAAAATATTTAGGGTTGATTTTCTTTTGAATTGACTGGTTTGCTCTCCTCGCAGTCCAAGGGAAACTGAAGACTCTATTCCAGCAGCACGTTTCATATACATCAATTTTTCAGCTCTGTACTTCAATAGAGCCCTTTAAAATGAAGATTCTCCTAGATATGGTGGACTCTCTTCATTGTAGGAACACACAGCAGACCCAAGACCTTCAAAACAAGCCATGACCTTACACAGTGGACACCTTGCACCCAAGTTTCTGGGCTAAACCTTCCTCTAAACCCATCATGAATTTAATGTTATCATTGCTTGCTTACAGGTCAGCAGTCCTCTTGTTTTCTAAGGACTTGGGTTATCCCACCTTTAGTGATCATTACCTCTTTCTTACATCCTTTCTTACAGTGGCTAAGAAGAAGGAAATGTCAGACTCTGTTTTGATGACTACTGACCCCTTAAGGCTTAATCCTGCTTTTCTCCTCTGCCCACACACTGGAGATTCAATAAGAAACTTGTTTTCTCTCTTTTGATGCAGGTGTGAGACTGAACTCACAGGAGCGTCTCCTGTGAGCAGGACCTTCATCACTTCAACACCTCTGAACCCCAGTAGAAGTAGATGTCCTGGTCAGGGCTCCACTCCGGACTCAGGCTTCATTTCTGATTGCTGAGAGGATTTTCCTCTTCTCAAATGACACCTGGATAATGGACGTGATGAAGGGTTTATTAGTAAATCCCCTTGGTGTATCTGTGTGTGTGTCTATGTGTGCACGTGCACATACTGCAAGTTTGAACCAAGGTTTGGTGTGGATCCTTACCTTTTCATAGTGCCCACTGAGCTTGATGCTGTGAGCAAGTGTGCAGACAACACCACCAGCAGCAGGGTCTGTCTCTCTGCCTGATGTCCACCATGTGCGTCGTGCTGCTACCTCCTGGCAGGCTTGCTCACTGCCCTGTGCTGAGCTGCCCTGTTGAGCCCCGTAGAGTCCCTTGCATGTATGTAGCTGACTTACCTCCATAGATTTGGAAATTACTTGGCACTTGGCGACAGAAGAAAGTGACAGTGACTCTGCTTTTCTGCAGGAGAAAATGACTTTCTCTTATTCCAACAAATCTTTATAGGTCAAAGAACTAAGAGATAAAAAAGAATATTGAGGCCAGAGATGTTCCCCAAGGGGAAGTATTGACTGTAGAGGAAATCACAGATCCTGACAGGAAACCGGCCCTTAACCTCCATCTGCACCTGCTCCTGGGGAGGAAACAAGTGTGAGTCCCGAGCATCACCCCTGCATCCCCCAGCCTGTCTCCTGCAGGCTGGCTTGGTTCTGGGCTCACACTGACCTCCCCCCACGATGTCTCTTGCACAGTAATACACGGCTGGGTCCTCGCTGGTTACAGACATCAGCTGCAGGGAGAGCTGGTTCTTGGATGTGTCTCTGCAGATGGAGGTGTGGCTCTTGAGGGGTGGGTTGCAGTAAGTGTTGCCACCAGAAATGACGGCTCACATCCACTCTACCCCTTCCCTGGGGGCTGGTGGATCCAACTCCCCAGTGACCACTGGTATGGAGGAACCAGAGACGCACAGGAGAGGGATAGTGTGGGGGACGGCTTCACCAGTCCTGGGCCGGAACCTGCAGCTGCACCTGGGACAGGACACCTGGGGACAAGGGGAGTCAGTCGCTGTCAGTCACCTGCAGCCACAGCCGTCAGGCACAGGAGAAGCCTTAACTTTTAGACCACAGCTCTGCTTTCCCTAGACCTCAGTCCTGTGTGAGGGGAGTTCTGTGAGCTCCCACAGCCCAGGGGTAGATTGTACTCTAGGGAATGGGGGAACATTGCATGTGGGGGAAACTTGTACTTATAAGTTGAGTAAGGCAGCTTTAGGCTCCACTCATCCAACTGGGACATTTGAGTTCTCTCACCCTGGCCTTTGGATCTGGAACACTTGGCCTGTGTGGGACGTTGGGAACAGGTCATGGCATTGTACCAGTTTTCTGATCACTAGAATAAAACTACACAGGATGTGTGAAAGTGAAGCTGCTCAGTCGTGTCCGACTCTTTGTGATCCCGTGGACTGTAGCCTACCATGCTCCCCCCTCCATGGGATTTTCCAGGCAAGAGTACTTGAGTGGGTTGCCATTTCCTACTCCAACACAGGATGAGTAGGTTTCAACACAGGATGAGTAGTTTTCTATAATTTTAATTTCTTGGATCTTCCAAGTAGCTGTTTTCATCGATTAGAGTTCTGTCCAGACAATTTCTGAAATTCAGATAGAAGGAAAAAGTGTTTTCTTCATCAATTATGATGATCATATATATTTTATTTCTTAATCTCTTAATATGGTGTGTCATGTTGATTAATTTGCACATATTGAAGAATCCTGCATCCCTGGATAATTCATCTTCATCACGGTGTTGTTTTCTGTTAATGTGTTGCTGGAATCTGTTTACTAGTATATTGTTGAGAGATATTTGCATCTTTCGTGTCAGTAATTTTGGCCATAATTTTCTCTTTTGTGACATCTTTGTCTTCCTGTAGTATCAGGGTGATGATGGCCTTGTAGAAAGAGCTTGGGAGTGTTTCTCTCTGAATTAAAAAAGAAAAAACCGTTTGAGGATAGGTGTTAGCTCTTCTCTAAATGTCTGATAGATTCCTACCCTGAAGCCATCTGGTTGTGGACTTTTGGTTGTTGGAGCGTTGTTAATCACATCTTCAATTCCATTACTTGTTATTGGTCTGTTCATATTTTCTATTTCTTCCTCGTTGATTCTTTTTTTTAAATTGTTTCCATTTTTATTATTAGTTGGAGGCTAATTACTTTACAATGTTGTAGTGATTCTTGCCATACATTGACATGAATCAGCCATGGATTTACTTGTATTCCCTATCCCAATCTGTTTCACCCTTGATAATATACATGTTTCGATGCTGTTCTCTCCAAACATCCCACCCTCGTCTTCTCCCACATGGTCCAAAAGTCTGTTCTGTACATCTGTGTCTCTTTTTCTGTTTTGCATATAGTGTTATCATTACCATCTTTCTAAATTCCATATATATGTGTTAGTATACTATATACATGCACCCCAATGTTCATCGCAGCACTGTTTATAATAGCCAGGACATGGAAGCAACCTAGATGTCCATCAGCAGACGAATGGATAAGGAAACTGTGGTACATATGCACCATGGATTATTACTCAGCCATTAAAAAGAATTCATTTGAATCAGTTCTAATGAGATGGATGAAACTGGAGCCCATTATACAGAGTGAAGTAAGCCAGAAAGATAAAGACCTCATTGATTCTTTGAAGGTTATATCTTTCTAAGAATTTGTCCATGATTCCCAGGTTATTCATTTTTAGCTGAGCACGCAGGGATGTGCGGCTAAGGAACAGGAGGGAAATCTCTCCCTGCGCTGTGTGAACTGAGCAGGGACACTTCCAGGGATGGCTTGCTAAATTCAGCACCTGTGAGAACCCCAAAAGACAACAAGGGCTCTTGAGCTTGGATGGTTCTAGTTTTAGCAGCCATGCACTCTGTGGATCTGTACACGAGGGGGCTGGGTCAGAGGAGTGTCCATGTTGCCTCCATAGCTCCCATAGCAGGTCCAGGTGCAGTCCAGGTGGCTGAGCTCCGAGGATCTGTGCTGGTGATCTGGTGAAAACCATGCATAAGAGCCACCAGGGCCAGCTGCTTGCATGTTGGTTTTGTTCACTCGCTAAGTTGTGTCTGACTCTTTTTTGACACCATGGACTGTTGCACATCAGGCTCCTCTGTCAATGGGATTTCCCAGGCAAGAATACTGCAGTAGGTTTCTGTTTCCTTCTTTTGGGCCCAGGAGTTGAACCCGGGTCTCCTTCTGGGCAGGCAGATTCTCCACCACTGAGCCACCGACAAGCCATAATTGCCAGCATACTCAGAGATACCTTGGAATTGAGAGCAGTGCCCACAGCAGCTCAATGGTCCTTTCATAACTCACTTCAGTTCATAGCAATCAATATGCCATGGAGGCCCGTTTGGGAGCGACTTTCCCTGGGCCCTGACACTCAGTGCCTGTTTTATTACTAGTTTTTTCTACACCAGCACAACTAGAATGTGATGTAGGAATTGGTTTACCTGCGTCTTACAGACGTGAAGCTAACCTGCAGCCTGGACTTGCAGTGATGTGCTGGAGGGCACACATCAGGGCACGGTGAGCCCTCCTGTCTGTGCCTGGGCTTCTCTCACTGGACCTGGCTGCCCCTACAGGGGATGCTGAACAGAGCTGGACGTGCCTACTCAGGCTCTGGTCTGTTCCTGGGAGGAGAACAGGCCTGATTTTCCTCCATTCTAGAGCTCCTTAAGATGTTGTGGTAAAGAAAGGATTACAGATTTGTTTTCAGCACTTGTCTGAAAGTGGATGCTAGTATCTGTCTGACTATAACCTTTCCCACCAGCCATCTATGTGTCTAGTGGTAATTGCTTTGATGGTAAATATTTTACATAAAGCAAACCGCACAGTAGAACAGGATGTAGGTATTG
>NC_057402.1:8087654-8093768 GCF_019320065.1 Cervus canadensis
AAAAAAAAAAAAAAAAAAAAAAAAAAAGAAAGAAAGAAAAGCAGAAAACAGAATTCATGTCAGTTGTTTATGGCCGAGGATGACACTCCTTGTGCCATCCTATCTCAGAAATGCGTGTTGTGGGGGAGGGGCCTGGAGACACTCGCTCAGCCTCGAGGTGTTTCTCTTATCTGATTGGAAGTTTACTAATAAGGGATAGAAACAGTATGGACCTAACAGAAGCAGAAGGTATTAAGAAGAGATGGCAAGAATACACAGAAGAACTATACAGAAATCTCAGTGACCCAGATAACCACGATGGTGTGATCACTCACCTAGAGCCAGACATCCTGGAGTCAGAAGTCAAGTGTGCCTTAAGAAGCATCACTAGGAAAAGAGCTAGTAGAGGTGATAGAATTCCAGCTGAGCTCTTTCAAATCCTAAAAGATGATGCTGTGAAAGTGCTGCATTCTACATGCCAGCAAATTTGAAAACTTGGCAGTGGCCATGGGACTGGAAAAGGTTAGTTTTCATTCCAATCCCAAAGAAAGGCAATGCCAAAGAATGCTCAAACTACTGCACAACTGCACTCATCTCACACGCTAGCAAAGCAATGCTCAAAATTCTCCAAACAAAGCTATGTCAGTGGGTGAACCAAGAACTTCCAGATGTTCAAGCTGGGTTTAGAAAGGGTAAAGGAACCAGAAATCAAATTGTTAACATCCGTTGGATTGTAAAAAACAAGAAAGTTCCAGAAAAATATGCACTCCTGCTTTATTGAATAAGCCAAACCTTTTGTCTGTCTGGATCACAAGAAACTGTGGAAAATTCTTCAAGAGATGGGAATACCAGACCACCTTACTTGCTTCCTGAGGAATCTATATCCAGGTCAAGAAGCATCAGTTAGAACCACACATGGAACAACAGACTGGTTCCAAGTTGGGAAAGGAGTACGTCAAGGCTGTATGTTGTCACCTTCCTTATTTAGCTTATACGCAGAGTACATCATGTGAAATGCCAGGCTGAATGGAGCACAGGCTGAAATCAAGACAGCCAGGGAACTATCAATAGCCTTAGATATGCAGATGAAATGACCCTTGTGGCAGAAAGTGAAGAAGAACTAAAAAGCCTCTTGATTAAAGTGAAAGACGACAGTGAAAAAGCTGGCTTAAAACTCAACACTCAGAAAACAAAGATCAAGGCATCAAGTCCCATGACCTCATGGCAAATAGATGGGGAAACGATGGAAACTGTAACAAAGTTTTTTTTCTTGTCCTCCAAAATCACTGCAGATGGTGACTACAGCTATGAAATCAAAGGACACTTACTCCTTGGAAGAAAAGCTCTGACCAACCTAGACAGCATTTTAAAAAGCAGAGACATTTCTTTCCCGACAAAAGTCCATCTAGTCAAAGCTATGGTTTTCAAGTAGTCCGGTATAGATGTCAGAGTTGGACTATAAAGAAAACTGAGTGTCAAAGAGTTGATGATTTTGAACTATCGTGATGGAGAAGCCTCTTGTGAGCCCCTTGGACTGCAAGGAGATCCAACCAGCCAATCCAAGGGGAAATCATTCCTGAATATTCAGTGGAAGTGCTGATCCTGAAGCTGAAGCTCCCATACTTTGGCCACCTGATGTAAATAACTGACTCGTTGGAAGAGACCCTGATGCTGGGAAAAGCTGAAGGCAGCAGGAGAAGGGGACAACAGAGGATGTGATGGTTGGATGGCATGACCAACTCGATGGATGTGAGTTTGAGCAAGCTCCAGAAGTTGGTGATGGGACAAGGAAGCCTGGCATGCTGCCGTCCGTGGGGTCACAAAGGGTCAGACATGACTGAGCACCAAACTGAACTGAAACAGACATGAAACGCCTTGCCAAAAAAGAGTGAGAGGGCATTCTTTCTGCCCCCTTTTGATGTCTATGTCAAAAGCTGTCCCTATGTGTTTTATACTTTAATAAATCCCTGTTACACAAAAACTGCAAGGGATCAAGCCTTGTCTCTGGGCCCAGATTGAAATGTTCTCCCTTGAAGGTCATGAATCCTGGTGTAGCTCTTGGCTCATGGCAGCAAACTCTCACAAACAATGAGTGGGGCTCGGGTTGAAACTGAGGTGTGTGCAGGACAGAATGTGGGCACGAAATAGGAGCCCTGTTGTTGGTCTGCTCATAGAGAGTTATGGCTCTGGCTGCCAGAGTTTGGCAAATTTGTGGGCCTGTTCAGAGAAGCAGGGCTGACATTTGGGCTGATTACAGCTACTCCCAAAAGAGGTGCAGGAAGATGGCTTTAGCACATTACCCAGCCAGCAGGTCAAGAGACTGGGACTGTGCATGCCTGCCTGAGGTACCTCTGAGTCAATTACAGGGATTCCTACAATGCATTCAGCCCCTCCGGGAAGCGCCAGCAACAGTGAACTCAGAGGATGCACACACTAGGAGACAGGCAGGATTGCAGAATAACACATCATGGCAGACAGCTCATGGGAAACAGCATGCACTGGTTCCTTTCCCAGAGGGAACACACCACAACTTAGGTCTGGATCTGGGGGATCCTACTCCAACACTGGAGAGGATACCCTGCCCCCAACAGGGCTATGGCAACCACAGAGCTAAAAGGAGCCCTGTTGAACATCCAGCAAGGCTCTTGTTGCCACAACTTCCTGTCAAAGGAACACACTTTGACAGGAACACACTCCTATCAAAGGAACAAGGGGCAGCGCATCATGAGGAAAGATGCGGAAAGCATCCATAGAAAAACAGCCCTCACACCATAAATATTGGTCTCTCACAATCTATACATGCTCACCTCTTCATAAACATAACCCTTAGAGATCACAGCAGATAAGCATTTGAACTAAATTCACAAGTAAAGTGAAAAAGCAGAGAAACATTTTCCATTTACTATAACTGAGAGAAATCTCTTGAAAGAACCAATGAAGCAGACTCATCCAGTCTACTAGATCCCAATTTCAAAAAAGTGGTGACAAAAACTCTAAGGGAATTAAGAAAGACTATTGATAAAAAATGTGGGTCACTCATTAGAAACTAGAAAGAGAGCCAATCAAAAGTAGACAGCTTAATCACCAAGATAAAAACTGAATCTCAAGGTAGTAAATAGCAAACTAAATCATTCAGAAGATTACATTTGTGATCTGGAAGGTGCAATAATGGAAACCAGCCAATCAAAACAGCAAAAAGATTCCCCCACCCCCAAAGATGAAACAACATGTGAGATATTTGGGATAATGAAAGGCATGCCAACTTATGCATAATGCAATCCCAGATTATGAAGAAAGAGAATAGGAAATTGAAAATGTATTCAAAGAAACTATGACTGAATACTTGGAAAACCTAAAGAAGAAAACATATATCTAGGCACAGGAAGCACAAAGAGTCTTAAACAAATGGAATTCAAACAGACCCACTCCAAGACACATCATAATGAGAAGGACTAAAGTTAAAGATAAAGAGAGGATCCTGACAGCACAAGAGAAACAGTCAGTTGCCAGGCAACTGACAAGGCTATCAGCTGATTTTTCTATAGAAATTGTGCAGGTCAGAAGGGAGTGAAAGTCAGTGGCCTCTGTCCACAAGATTATTACATAGAAGAGAAAGAGAGATAAAAAACTTTTCAGACAGGCAAAAAATGAAAGAAAAAAATACAGCAGTACTAAAATGTTCATAAATATTAATTTTTCTGTAAATAAAAAGGAAGCAACAACTTACAGGAAAAAGAAAATCAGACTAGGAAAGGCAAATACATAAAAGGTTTGAAAAATCTCTTAAATATGACAGTATATATAATTTAAAAATTAGAATATATGAAAGTGATTATTGAAAGGTCACACTGACCGCAGGCGGGAAAGCGCCAGCCGGGAAGTGCTGACGGAGAAGCCCCTGCCAGAAAGTCCTGGATAAGACATCCACCAATCAACAGCCCGTCGCCGGCAGAATGATGGACGTGAAGGCGCCAAGACTCTGGCCAATCAAAAACTGACACGAGACCAAAAAGTCCAATCAGCACCCTAGAGCCCCCTGCTCGCCCCTGGGAGCTCTGCCTGGGAGCGATTGCCTAATAAAGCCTCTTAACACTCCTGCGCTCTCTTCATCTTGCCCCGGCGTTCTTACATTTGGCGCCTAACGTGGGGCTCGAGGTGAGGGTCCCGGCTCATGATGTGCAGGCCCCCTCGAGCTCCACCGCTGTGGCCATACACACCCCAGCCACGGACCAACCTCCCGGATGGCAGACGACGGGGTAAGTCCCTCCGGCTTTGGGTCCTGCCACCCTGGGCGACCACTTCCTAGGGCCAGATAACCGGTGCACACTTATCGGGCCCTCATCCGGCAGCTGTGCCTCCTCCCGGTTCTCAGCTCGTGCCGGAGACGTCCTAATCGGCTGAGTAACCCCCGGTCTCTCTCGAGACCTCCGGCTGCCTCTGTTCGCCTGGGGGCACCCGGACAATAGAGGCTAGCCCCACGTGGTCGCCATGGGGTCGACGGCCTCCAAACCCGAGTCCAATTGGGCTACTCCACTAGAATGCCTGCTAGCCAACCTAAAAAATCTGAGGTTAGCAGGCTACGTCTGGCCAAAATGGCTCACTTTTTTGTGCTCAGAGGCTTGGCCTCAATACCCCCTAGACAATGATTCCCATTGGCCCCCCACAGGGACGCTAGACTTTGATGTCCTCCGTGATCTAGATAATTACTGTTGGAGAACGGGAAAATGGTCCGAGGTCCCCTACGTACAGGCTTTCTGGGCACTGTGCTCCCGCCCTACCCTTTGCACAACCTGCTCCCCAACCCAAATTATGCTCACCATGGCTCCTAAAAGGCCCGCCTGCCCAAATCCAGACCCCCCTCCCAAAGGATCACCAGGCCCTGAGTCCTCTGCCTTCTCTATTCCCCCAGAAGACCTGGTCGGCCCCCCCGCCCTATGCTCCTCTGACTCCAGCAGCTCCCTCCCCCACTCCCACTCCCCTAGCTGCCCCAACAACACCTCCCCACACTTCCTCAATCGATACATAATGGACTGAAACTATACACCCCCCTCCTACTCCCATTCTCTATCCTCCATTACCTCCCCTAACACCCTCCCCATCACCAGTCAGCTCACACACATGGTCCCACGGACAGCCGTCCTGAGAATCTTTTCCCTGTGCCCTGGCCCCCCTACTCCCTCTGAGACAAGTAGCTGGAGCCGAGGGCTTGGCACAGGTCCACGTCCCCATCTCCCTCCAAGACCTGTCTCAAATCGAGGCCAAGCTTGGGTCATTCTCATCCAACCCTACCCATTATATCAAGCAGTTCACCCAACTTATCTCCTCATACGCCTTAACCTGGAAAGATATCTATGTGGTCTTAGGTTCCACCACCACCCCAGAAGAGCGACAAGCCATCTGGATGGCCACTAAGACCCAGGCCGACCAGAGACACTTCGCTAACCCCTCTCCCGAGTGCCCCCCAGGGGCCCAGGCAGTCCCCAACACAGACCCTAACTGGGACTATCAGGAGACTGGGAGAGGCAAACTCAGGGTCAGATATATGGTAGAGTGCCTCCTGGGTGGCATGGAAGCCACTTCTAATAAAGTGGTCAACTTCCTCAAGCTGGATGAGATCACCCAGGGCCCTGACGAAAACCCTGCTATGTTCTTAAATAGGCTGACAGAGGCCCTTATCCAATATACCCTACTGGATCCAGACTCCCCAGATGGAGCAGTCACTCTGGCCAATTGTTTTTATCTCTCAATCCGCCCCCGACATCCTAAAAAAACTGGCCAAGGCTGAGGGCGGCCCTCAGACTCCCATACGAGACCTGGTAAAAAAAGGCCTTTAACCACAGCAATCAGAGCAGAAAAAGAAGTAAAAGGAATCCAGATAGGAAAAGAAGAAGTGAAACTCTCACTGTTTGCAGATGACATGATCCTCTATATAGAAAACCCTAAAGACTCTACCAGAAAATTACTAGAACTAATCAACGAATATAGTAAAGTTGCAGGATATAACATTAAAGCACAGAAATCCCTTGCATTCCTATTACTAACATGAAAAACAGAAAGAGAAATTAAGGAACATACCATTCACCTTCCACCAAAAAGAATAAGATATTGGGTATCTACTAAAGAAACAAAAGACCT